>NW_027116348.1:276135-279398 GCF_000696795.3 Halyomorpha halys
CATATTTATATACTCAGGTATATATTAATATTTTTATTCATATATTTTCAATAAAGGAGGTCAGAAAATATATATTTATTAATATCCAAGGCAGTAGTATGCTAGTATACATTTGACATTTCTATTTTGCATGTGAATATATGTATTGTATAAATTTAATAATAAAGGAGGTTACGAAAAAATATATATATATTTATTTACGCAAACTATAAATAAATTATAATTTATTTGTTTAAATGCAGTGAAAGAAATAACACCCATTCTTGTTACCTGCACTCCATATATATCAAACTCTACACACTTATGGGGCTTAGAAGAAAACAAAAATTATTTATTAGAAATTTAATCTGTGTGTAGTTTTATGAAAATTCATAACGCATAATTCATTCCAAGAAAGCTTTAATAAATATCAAAAGAATCAGATAAACTTTAATGAAATATATCTACACATTAAGACCAGAAAATTGATATTTTTATAAATTACCTGAAACAAATTGACTTTACTACGTAAAGTAATATTTTTTTTCTGCTTTAGGTCTGGTAGGCATCCAATGAACCTCTTTAATACTATTTACGTAATAATATTGATTGCATATTCGATAGAAATATCTCAATATTTATAGCAGAACCGGTAGTGCAAATGAGTCAAGTATTTATGTTGAAACTGTCAATTAAAGGATGATCAGCGTATTTATTATCTTTTTATTAAAAATAATGTCATTTATTTTAAATAACTGTTATTCTGATTTATAATCCTATAGCTTTACTGAGCAAAGGCCGAGATAGCGCTAAGGTGTGGCCTCAGGACATTGAACGTCAGGGAAGAGGTTCACAAAACCTGCATTGTTAACAAAATCATTAAAAAACTTAATTATTTATGCTATTCAAAAATTTCAAAATAATAATAATAATAAATCAGATATTATTTTAAATTGGAATGTTTGTAGAGGTCAAAACTAAAGGCAATGTATGAAGTGCGCCTACAGCTTAATGCCAGGCGTTACTTCACTTCAGAGATGCCTACTCACTCATTGTTTCACTAAAGAAGAATGAAGAAAAAAGAATGCTTGCTCTGATAAAATTGCTTTATAATTTCTCTAATATCTTCTTCCTAAAGAAGGCATCAGAGGAGGTAAGTTTTTACTGTTGCCCACATGGTGCGCTAGCAGTGCCTACATTATGGGAGCCCCCATTCTCTAATATTTTAGTTAACCCGTTACAATTTATGCCATTGAAAAATTTAAAAATTATAATAAAAATGAACCCGATGTTATTCTAAATTGGATTGTTTTTAGAGGAGAAATAAAAACTAAAGCCAATTATGTTTATAGGCTATTGATGTTCTTTCTGTTTGCAGTTGTAATTCGTACAAATTATCACGTTTGTACGTTTTCTTTATATATCTTTTCTATCTTTCACTATTTCCCCTTCCTCCTCTCAATATTTTTACTATTTTACAATCCTTCCATTTCCATCTCGTTCTATTCATCGTTCTATTCCTTCCTTCTTTATACAGCCTAACAACCTAAAGTTCATATTTCAAGCACCACGATCCAATTACTAAAATATCTTATTTAGGTCACGCAATTTTCCTAAATTCTTCACTCTGCACTCCTTTTATCGGGTATATATTTATGATACATCTCAGTTAATTGCAAGGAGCGAGATAAACTCCAGTGGTCTTTTGATGGATTAATGCGTTCACAATGAGCCTAATAATAGGTTCCAACCAGTTACTAATAAAAATAATAAATTAATAAATAGGGAATCTTTGAGATGAATGTATTATTAACATGTCTGATTGGGTATTTATATGTGCAGGTGCGAATTGTTAAAATAGAAAAAATGTAGATGATTCCCCGTAAAGGATAAAATGAATAGGAAAGCTTACTAGTAGTAGATACTTTGAATCGTCGGATAAGATTTATATGTAATAATTTACAATAAAAGAAAAGTTATGTATGTCTATTTCACATAATTATGAGGTAGAAAATCTAGAAGTTTTTTATTGTTGTAGAGAAGATACAATGACAACATCGGTGTTAATAGGAACCAATGCCTACAAAGATGGAATTTGAATTTTTTCGTTTGTTGTTGGTATTTATTTGACATACCTACTATATTATATAAGTTCAGAAAATATAATAAAAAAATACATATAAGTCTAGATTTTCTGGGCTTATGAAATTAATATGAAAAACACATTGGTAGTAGATGCTTTGAAGATTAGGATGAAATATATATGTAATCGTAATTGTTCATTGTTGGTATTTATTGGACATACCTACTATACAATATAAGTCCAAAAAATATAATACAAAATACATTTAAGTCCAGAACAATCTAAACGCATTAAGTACAAATTTTTAGCCGCCTTATTCCACCTTTTTCCTAAATTCTTCACTCCTTTTGTCGGTTCTAATACTAATGTAATTCTCAATTTTGAATAGACCTTAATGCTTATTATTTCAAGACGCAAAAAGACGCATTTTACATCCTTAAATAACAGTCTGAAGTATGGTAATCCAAAACTTTGGATGCGTACTGTTAAGGCAGAACAACTTTAAGAGTTTTCTGTCTCTATCCTTTATTTTATTTCATCTCTAACTAGTTCCTTCTGCAAACTAATGTTTCATGAAACGTAAACGTCTCTACATATTCTAAAGCGTTCATTGTAATATCTACATAGGAATTATTTTTTATTTCTTATGCGTTACCATGAGTCATAAATTCACCACTTTCCGTGGCAATACAAAACTTTTCTCACATTTTAGTTTGGTGTAGTTTTGTGGAAATACATGTAGAATAAATAGGTCCAATTAGTGAAAAAAAAGTCGTTCGGGCCCTAAGATATGTTTTTTAAGGAATTAAAATTTTATATCAGATTCGAAATATTCATCATTTTGTAAAATATCTATGTAATTAAAGAAGTCTTTATTTTATTAGTTAATATCATTTCACCAATATAATTTATAATTTTCTTTATCTTGAATATAATTTTTTCTGTTATATTATTTTGTTCTTTTATTATATATTTTTGTATTTGTTTTGTATATTGTTATCATTTAATTTTTACTAAATAATTCAACAACACTATCCAAATTATAGTCTCAAAACATTTATTTCATTCACATGTCCAACGTTTCGGCCAATTCGGCCATCTTCAGGGACAATCTATTACAAAAGTTTCCATTATTTGTATGATCCTACAATCAATTCATTTATTTAACATTATTATTCATAATTTACCTTACCTTAATTTA
>NW_027116348.1:280458-294008 GCF_000696795.3 Halyomorpha halys
AATGGAAACTTTTGTAATAGATTGTCCCTGAAGATGGCCGAATTGGCCGAAACGTTGGACATGTGAATGAAATAAATGTTTTGAGACTATAATTTGGATAGTGTTGTTGAATTATTTAGTAAAAAATTGCCAGTCTCAAGAAAGAAATTTAAAGATTATAAATAAATTTAATTTTTATTTTATTTCTTTTCCTTCTTTTTATCCTGTATAAATAGTATGAATGAATACTTAGGAATATAAATATGGATTAGAGATTATCAGCCTCGTTAGTTAAAAATACACTTCTCCCTAAAATTATATCATTCATTATTTCAGGAATAAAGGAAGTAAATAACTGCTCCGATTTTCTAATTAATACATTAATTGCTATTTTCATGAGTTTTTTACTTATTGGAAAAATGATGATTTACCCCAACATCTGCGAATGTAATTCTGGTATTTAAAATCTCCTATCCACATTCAGTAGGGTTTCTGCTCAATTTTCATTTATGAGTTTAGTAATTCATTTCCATCCTTTTTACATATTATGTTTATTTGTATTATGTTAGTAGACAGTTATATTACATAATAACTTTTATTACTCAAAAATTCTTTTAGAAATATATAAAACTAATTATCTTACATATTATATTATTGTGTAATATACCTAAAAAGGTATATTATCGTACAAAAGACGGCCCTAACTATATACTACGTTATAATTAAATAAAAATAATGCTTTTTAATAAAAGAGAAAAGTAAAATTAATAACGACATTCATTGATCTAACAAAACAAACAATTGCCTTCTAATGGTAAAAAAACAAAACAAGTTAATTTGAAAAAAAAAAAAAAGACGAAGATAGAATAATAATAATGATGTAATTGGTGTAAATAATAGAATTAATAAATATAGAATTTATAACAGAATGTCCTGCAGCAGCCTGGCCTTTAGTCTTCGGGTTGAGGTTGGGTTTCCCTGTAAGTTGTTGGTCACTGCTCCTTTAACTGTCAGTAAATGGGAGTGGGGAACTTCAAGAACCGTTTTTTGATGTAATCCTCTATCGACTCCATTTATAATACCTGATGCGATTTGCTAATTATTATGAACCAAGGAGTATCCACTGCGATTGGAGAAGGTTTTAAAAAGTAGAAGTGAAACCTGAATCCAGTAGATAAATTATAAGCATCAAATTATTCAGGATGTAAAGAACTATCCTCGATTTTTAATTTGGCTAAGTCAATATGAAAAGTGTAATAAAATATAACAATAAACAAATTTTGCAAAAATATTCCAATTTGGAGCAGTCAGAAAAAATTAGATCTATAATAGAGAGAAATATTAATAGATAAGGAAGATAAGTTTCCTATTATTAAAGGAAATTAAAACAGAAAATATAAAACGTTTTTGAGTTATTATTTAGAATTATCATACCGAGTTATCCGTCCTAATACGTTGCTTCCCTACCAAATTATTGTTCGTTTAAAAGTCAAAACAAAATTCACAACCACGCTAATCCTACACATAAAGAAAAAAAATTGAATAAGAAATTAAATGTTGCCTGCTGCAGGAAGTTGTATTATAATTTGAAATCGAGTAACTAAAATTACGAAAATGTGGAGAAGTCGTAATATAACCCATAATAATAAGGGAAATAGACGGAGACTTGAACAGGTGAAACTATTTTCTTTTACATTGCATAATTCATTTCAAGTTACCGCCTCTTATTAGTCCGAATGGGATCTTTTTGTTATTGCGGTCCATACATCTCAGTGAATTGCAAGGAGCGAGATGAACTTCAGCGGTCTTTTGATGCATTAATGCCTTCACAATGAGCCTAATAATAGGTTCCAACCAGTTACTAATAAGAATAATGAATCAATAAATAGGGAATGTTTGAGATGAATGTATTATTAACATGTCTGATTGGGTATTTATAGGTGCAGATGCGAATTGTTAAAATAGAAAAAATGTAGATGATTCCCCATAGAAGGATAAAATTAATAGGAAAACTCATTAGTAGTAGATACTTTGAACCGTCGGATAAAATTTATATGTAATAATTTATCTAAAATTTACAACAAGAGAAAAGTTATGTATGTATATTTCACATAATTATGAGAACATCGGTGTTAATAGGAACCAGTGCCTACAAAGCTGGAATTTGAATTTTTTCGTTCGTTGTTGGTATTTATTTGAAATACCTACTATATAATATAAGTTCAGAAAATATAATAAAAAAATACATATAAGTATAGATTTTCTGGACTTATGAAATTAACATGAAAAAACAAGGTAGTAGATGATTTGAAGATTAGGATGAAATATATATGTAATCGTAATTGTTCATTGTTGGTATACATTTGACACATCTACTATACCATATAAGTCCAGAAAATATAATAAAAAAATATATTCAAGTCCAGAACAATCTAAACGCATAAAATATGAACTTTGGGCCGCCTTATTCCATTTTTTTTTTTTATCGTAAGAAAAATACAGTGGTTTATCAATTCACACAAAATTTTCTTTTTAAAATAACAATGTTATTGGTTTTAAGAACAAATAACAAAATCCTGACCGAAAAATGTAACTACTTCATTAACATTAAAGTGATCATGGAGTTCTGTACGTTCATTGGTTCTGGAAATACAGTTTTTTAAAATCCAAAACGTATTTTCAACTAACAATACACAGAAATTTTTTGAGTTTGAAGGAACGAAAATAACAATCAGAAAATAATAAGTTGAAAATAAAAAAGAAAATAAGCTTCAATTTAGTTTCTAATAGGTATCTGTACGTCTCATAGGCACTGGGATACTTTACAAAATAAATTTAAGTCAATTTTCTGATATGAGGAAAACAAATATATTTTTTTTTTATAAACTGTATCTCTGAAGCCATTATACGTACAGATGTCTACTAGCACTCAAATTGAAGCTGAGTAAATGTACTATAAAGTAGTTTCTAATGATCATTATCCCAAGCACTTTCCAAAAAAAAAACACAAAATGTCGATATCTTGTTGTGAAAAAGGTTTTGGTTTTTTAAAACTATATAGTTCCTAGATATCTTGGAAATATTGAACGTAAAGAGCTCAAATTAAGCTACATTAAATAAGATTTTATTGATTTTTATATTTTGATATAAGAGAGGTAAATATTTAAGCACTGAGTGAAAAAAGCTAACATTTTAAGCTTTTCAGTTCTTCAGTCACCATGTATTGCGGGATTTAGAACCAAACAGAAAACCTGTATCTCCTCTAATATTTGTCTCATATTTTATTATTTCGAAATGGTTGTAATAAAGAATACAGAGGGGTATAAATCTTATAAATTATGGAATTATACGTTTCTAGTGATAGGGCAGCATTGTTTACACATCAGTTCTGTGTCCTTTCCGCTGGCGTCAAATACCGGAAACGAAGGATGAGTAAAAAAGGAATTTAGAAGGCCACTCGCCGAGGAATCGCGATCAAACATCCATAACAAACAATTTTCAAAACAAAAACAATAACATTTTCATATAAAAATTTTATAAAACTATATACTTTCAATCCATCAGCACCTTTTTTTAAAAGAGTAAATAGAAATTTAAAATCATTCATTCTATTTTTAAAACAATTCATGATATAATTTTTTAAGCAAAAACATTACTTTAATTCTAGATTAATAAAATCTATTATAATCCTATTAAATACATTTACCTTTTTATCTTTTCGTACAAAATTATTATTAAACTTATTTTCTAGATCAGTTGTTGGAAACATTATGTGTTGAGGAAGCGTATTATTACTTTTATATTTCTTTATCTAAAAAAAAAAATTAACATATGGTAATGATTTGTGAAAAATCAATAATGAGGTATGTTAGGAAATAATAGTGTTATGTGTGAGGGAATAATATCTTATTAATATGAAAACATTTTTTTTATGAAAGGCTTAGTGAACCCGAAAATTCGATGCCGATACCATCAATCGTTCTCTACATAAACCGGTCTAGTGACGTCCCTCCAAACCCATATCTTCTAAATCATTCTTAAAGCAATCTTCCCATCAACGTTTCGGTTAACCTCTCGGACGTTTACCCGTCGGTAACCTTTTAGGGATCCGTTCGTTATTTATCCATATCTTATCGGATACACAACCTTACATATCCATCTTATTCGGTAAAGAATATTTGCACGAATGTAGTGATGATAATGGAATACGACTAATGAACTTTGCCATTCTGATAAATCTAACGATCAAATTTATAACGTATAACATGAGGATAGTAGGACTATAAGAGTATAAAAATAAACAAAGTAAATTAAAAGAATATAAATTAATTTTTATATTTTTAGAATTAGAGTGCTACCAATGGGTAGTTTCTCTACACGCCTGTAACACTCCAATTTAACTTAGATCAGATTTATAGTATATCTACTGCTATTGCTATCAGTAAATAGCAATAAATAAATATTTCAAAAAAAAAAATATATTTTCGAACTTAAAACAGCTTATTTAAGATATGTTTGTACCTTCTATTTTGACCTGTTAAAACTCTGTAATGATTGGTAAAACGTTATTGAATAATCAGTAGTTTTGTACTATTATAAACAAATTTTTTTTTTAAGGTCATCCAGAATCATTCATTCTTATATTTTTTAAACTGGCAAATACTTTTGCTACTTTCGAATTTATACAGCAACATATAGTAATAAAATTGTGGATTTATAAGATGTTTGGAATCTCAATCCTTATTTTACCAATGATCTTTATCGAAAGAATATGTCCTCCATTTCGTAAATTGTATTTTGTCACCCAGTTCCCAGAGGAACTGATGAAGGAATGATGATCAACACATTTTTCTGATCGCATTAAGATTTTTACAGACGAGTTGGTTAGATTCAACGATTCATGGTTAGATCATTCCATCCAGGTTGGGTGATATGGTTATTCATACGAGTGGCAAGAGATAGCTGTATATTTTTTGAGGAGAGATCATGAGGAGAGACAAGGGCGTGACAATTTAATTACATGAGACAGACGAAGGAGAATCGAGAGAGGCAGAGCGGCGTGTATAAAGGGACAGGATCGTGCGGGAGACCTAGGGGCCGACAAAAGGCAGACAGTAGCGGGCAGGGACATAAACACATCGTGCCCCTTCATATCCCTATCTGACTTATGCTACCGCCTTCCGACCACTGCCTCACTATTCTATACCTACACCTTTGCATGTTACATTAGTCTCCATTTCAAATTTCCTCCCAGCTATCCACCTTATTTCAACTTCACTCTTATAATTAACAATATCAAGAGCACAAGCTGAACTAGTGCAATAGCTATCAGAGTTCTCATTCTGTTGTCTCTTAACATGTTCGTTATTAAGCTTAAAGTTAGACGAAATATCAGAACATTATTTCTAAAATTTACATAATATTGAGTCCATACGCAAAATGATGAAAAATCAGGAAAGTGCTGAAAAGTGTCTTTTCATATTTTAAAAGTGAAAAAAAAAAACTGTTATTGAAAATCGGAAATAATACGTTTTATTAGTGCTTAAAAGTGTGAAGTAAATTAGCTTTTGACAGTTGTAATCAGTTAACAACTTTTCAAAAAATAAATAAAAATAGTGAAATATTGTCTTTTTTAGACTTAAATACTTGTTTTGAAGGTACATAGAATAAACGTGAATCCCAATAAATAAAAACTAATCCCAACGTGAATCCCAATAAATAAAAAGGTGGCCCATTGAACGGATTTTTAAAGGAACAAAATAGTCATTTTTTTTATTTTTTATTTATAATCTTAAACACTTTCTTGAGACTGGTTAATGTTATTTAAATAAATAATTTAATTTTTATCCATTTTAGTCTCAACATTTTATTTTTCTTAATAAATAAATTTTAAAAAATCTTTTGATAAAAAAATTAATAAAAATAAAAAACTTTGAAAAATTACCATTTAATTACAAGGCTTCTAATAGTAGAAACTAGATTCAGAAATCGGATTTACCGTTATGTTATTCACTAAATAAAATATATAATTTACCCAAAAAATTAAGATAACTTTTGGGGAAATCTAGAAATTAAAAAAAATAACTATTTAAATGAATAATTTAATTTTTATCCATTTTAGTCTCACCACATTTTATTTTTCTTACAAGTCCGACGGTTCGGCCAATCCGGCCAACCTCAGGGACAATCTACCACAAAACAGCTTTTATTAAATGTATGCTCCTCAACAATTCACAATACTTAACAATATTATTTATAATTTATCTTACCTTAATACAATTTTGGAACTAAATGATTTAAAAACTCAACTTCATGCAGGCTATTCTGCACTATACTTATTTTATTAATAAGTATATCCTACATTATGTCTAATTACCTAATTAGTCAATTTTTACATTAAAAAAAAAATTAAAATTCATTTGTCACAGTCACTATTTGTTAAAACTTTATCACAAAAATGCTCGTAACCTTCCTCCACTCAGTTCAAGCATTAAAATTATTTATTATAACACTATTTTTGTTAATTTTCCTCTTTGTTTCATTAGTAAAATTCCCATCAAGGCTAATTATAATCATCAACATTTAATTTATCCTATATTTTTCATAAATTGATTTTACTTAATATCTCTGCATAGTGTTGGTTCAAATTTCTTGTATCTGTTTTGAAATTCACTGTATAATTAATATTTTCAGATATGTAAATGGATTCAAGTATTTTCCTTTTGAATGTATTATTTTCTTTATGTAAAATTATTGTATTTTCAAAATAAAAAAAATGCTGGTTTTTGGTTGCATGCTGTACTAGTGTCGTTTTATTTGGATCCCTCTCCTTGTTTTTCAAATCACTATTGTGTTGATAAATTCTGTCACCCAATGACTGCTTTGTATCACCTATAAACATAGCTGGACAATTTAGACAGGGAATATTATATATTAATCCCAATCGGTTCATTTTATCAATTTTGTTCTTTAAAATACTATAATAATTTTTTTGTTGGGTCTATGGCTCAAAGAGTACTCATCGACATCATAATTCTTAATATCTTCAGATAGTCCTTTAATACAATTCAATCAATAATTTTTTTTATTTTTTACTTTATTATTTACTATTTCGTTTCCAGTTTTATTTTTTATATTTTTAAGGTTAATTTCCCAAATCTTGTAGATTAATTTTTTTGGGTAAACATTTTCTAGGAACATATTATCTTATTTTTCATTATATGCAACCTACTATCATCTGTTATTATAATAGCTTTTTTAATATAATTATTTATTACATTATATTTCATATGATAAGGGGGGCAAGAATAATAATTCAATATTATATTACTACTTGTTTCTTTTTTTGTCCATTCTGTGATTATGTTCTTACCTTCCCTAACCATAAACATATTCATAAATCTTAATTTACCTTCTTAACTTCCTCCCATTGGAACTCCAAAAAGCTGCCTGTATATATCACCTTTGGACTTGAAAATGCCATTTTCACAGTATAATTTCATTCCTTCTAGAAACAATTTTTTATATTCGTATTTGGTTTGATTTCCTCTCATTTTTCATTGATGCTTTTATATACCAATTTGAATGGAATATTTGTAAACAATGAGACAAAGTATCATCTTCTCATCATATTCAATTGTAATATCACTTAGTTTCTGTTTTGCTTCTATTACATTTATAATGTTAATTTCCTTACATCCTTTGTATACAATAGTGAAGCTATTATATAAAGGTCCATTTATGCCATTTTTAATTGGTCTTAAAGGTTTATTTTCTTTATGTAATTTTATCAGCCCATACATTCTAGGGTGGTAACAATGCTTATTTACCAAACTTTTCATGGCCTTATCATCAATTATGTTGTTTTTGTGCAATTTCTCAACACAGTTTTTTTTTTATTTATATCCGGCAGCGGGTCTGTTCTAAGTTTTCTGTATGTGCTTTCCTCATTCAATACCATTTTACTATCATAATCGTTCCTATTTATTATTGCCACTTTCTTTGTTTTATTCGATTTTACAATTGAAATTTGTGGATTTTTCTTTTTGAATTTATTTAATGATTCTAAATCTTGTTACATTTATTAAAAAGTATTTGGATATTATTATTGTTTTGTTTTTTAATGTGAGTATTTGATTTTAAAATTATCTATGTTTTTATTAAGTTTTTTCATTATATCATTTTTTCACCAATAACCTTGCCTTAAATCTAAATTTATAAATTGCATTGCTCACTTGTCAAAAATACTTACTTCCTTTTGACTTATTATAAATTTACTATTAAATTTTATTCCAAGGTTAATTATAGGTAACATAATGTGAGGAGGAAACATATGCCTATACTTAAATTATTTGATGTAAAAAATTATTCCTTCTGCTTTGACTAGTTTAATAAATAATTACAAAAGTTCTAACATAACATTAGGGCTAATTTCTAAAAATAACAATAAAAATTCTTCTTTTCCCTTATTGAAAGCTGTTTTGAACCACTTAATAGAGGATACAGTTCTATCTTATTTTATTTATAATCATAAACACTTACTCGATGAATGGATAATGAAGTGAACAAAACTTTTATCTCAAGTAATAATGTTGGTAAACAAATATTAAAAGATATTGGTAGTTGTGAGAATCACAAAAATAGCCTGAGAAATAATATAATCAGGAAAAAAGGTAATTTTATAGGGAAAAAAAAGATAAAAATAATAATATCCCAAAACTTTTTAATAAATGGAAACAAGATTTAGAATCATTAAATAAATTCAAAAAACAAATTGTACAAAAAAGAAATTGTACAAAAACAAAATAATTGATGATAAGGTCATACAAGAATGTATGGGCTGATAAAATTACATAAAGAAAATAAACCTTTAAGACCAATTAAAAATGGCATAAATGGACCTTTATATAATAGCTTAACTATTGTATACAGAGGATGTAAGGAAATTAACATTATAAATGTAATAGAAGCAAAATAGAAACTAAGTGATATTACAATTGAAGATGATGAGCAGATGATACGTTGTCTCATTGTTTACAAATATTCCATTCAAATTGGTATATAAAAGCATCAATGAAAAATGAGAGGAAATCAAACCAAATACGAATATAAAAAATTGTTTCTAGAAGGAATAAAATTATGCTGTGAAAATGGCATTTTCAAGTACAAAGGTGATATATACAGGCAGCTTTATTAAGATTTTTGAATAAGTTTATGGTTAGGCAAGGTAAGAACATAATCACAGAATGGACAAAAAAAGAAACAAGTAATAATATAATATCGAATTATTATTATTGCCCCCCTTATCATATGAAATATAATGTAATAAATAATTATATTAAAAAAGCTAACGAAATAGTAAATAATAAAGTAAAAAATAAAAAAAAAATATTGATTGAATTGTATTAAAGGACTATCTGAAGATATTAAGAAATCATTTAAGAATTATGATGTCGATGAGTACTCTTTGAGCCATAGACCCAACAAAAAAATTATTATGGTATTTTAAGGAACAGAATTGAAAAAAGGAACCGATTGGGATTAATATATAATATTCCCTGTCTAAATTGTCCAGCTATGTTTATAGGTGATACAAAGCAGTCATTGGGTGACAGAATTTATCAACACAATAGTGATTTGAAAAACAAGGAGAGGGATCCAAATAAAACGACACTAGTACAGCATGCAACCAAAAACCAACATTTTTTTATTTTGAAAATACAATAATTTTACATAAAGAAAATAATACATTCAAAAGGAAAATACTTGAATCCATTTACATATCTGAAAATATGAGCTATACAGTGAATTTCAAAACAGATACAAGAAATTTGAACCAACACTATGCAGAGATATTAAGTAAAATCAATTTATGAAAAATATAGGATAAATTAAATGTTGATGATTATAATTAGCCTTGATGGGAATTTTACTAATGAAACAAAGAGGAAAATTAACAAAAATAGTGTTATAATAAATAATTTTAATGCTTGAACTGAGTGGAGGAAGGTTACGAGCATTTTTGTGATAAAGTTTTAACAAGTAGTGACTGTGTCAAATGAATTTTAATTTTTTTTTTTTTATGTAAAAAATGACTAATTAGGTAATTAGACATAATGTAGGATATACTTATTAATAAAATAAGTATAGTGCAGAATAGCCTGCATGAAGTTGAGTTTTTAAATCATTTAGTTCCAAAATTGTATTAAGGTAAGATAAATTATAAATAATATTGTTAAGTATTGTGAATTGTTGAGGAACATACATTTAATAAAAGCTGTTTTGTGGTAGATTGTCCCTGAGGTTGGCCGGATTGGCCGAAACGTCGGACTTGTAAGAAAAATAAAATGTGGTGAGACTAAAATGGATAAAAATTAAATTATTCATTTAAATAGTTTTTTTTTTTAATTTCTAGATTTCCCCAAAAGTTATCTTAATTTTTTTGGTAAATTATACATTTTATTTAGTGAATAACATAATCCTAAATCTGATTTCTGAATCTAGTTTTTTTATTTAGTTTTCTAGAGTTTTTTATTTTTATCTATTTTTTTGCCAAAAGTTTTTTTAAAATTTATTTATTATAACTTACAACTGTTCAGTAAATAAATATAAGGAATGTTTAAAACCCTTGATAATCTTGGGAAGGAACCACTCAATATTAATTTAAATTAGAAAGTCCCGTGGTCATCTTATTTACAGATGCCTCGGAGGATTATCGGAGTATTTATGGATGAGAGATTAGGAACTAATAATGGATAAGGAGTTTGGAATGAAAAGACGCATATCTATTTCGGGACAAATCTGCAACGAAAGGGATGTTAAGATCTTTGTGGATGAGTTTATTTGTGACGTAATAAGGAGCATCAATGATTTTACGGAGGATTTTGTATTGGAAGGATTGATTACGAGAGGAATTTGATGGTTTGGTAGAGCCTCAGAATTCAATTCCGTATATCCAAATTGGTCTGATCATCATAGTATGTAATAGTTTTTTGTAGTGAATAAGAAGTTTAGAACATTTGTCAAGTAGGTGTTGTAGCAACCGAAATCTACGAGTAGTTTTCAGTCTTGTATGTGAATTCTAAGTAAGAACACTGGCTGATTGAGGCTTTAGGAGGAAGGGTCATTCGGTGTGGAATTTTTATTTCTGCTTTAATGAAATATGTAGGGGAAGAAATTAATGAAGAGTATAGAGCAGTCCTGGATCCCAGACTCGGTCAAAAGCTTGTTCAACGTCGAGGTAGACTCCTGTGCTGTAAATTCCGCGCTAAAATGTGAAAGATATAACATCGATCACACGATGACACTGTTGTATAGCACTATGGTATATTCTAAATACAGACTGGAGGTCAGGGAAAACATGATATGAACCAATGATTGGATAGAGGTGTTTTAATAAGAATTTGTTTAGGAGTGAAATGGGATAATAGGAAGATGAATATTCAAGTGGCTTGGAGGGTTTGGGAAACATTTTTACTATGGATATTTCCCAAGGGTCGAGGACATATGTGGATCGGAGGGTAGCATTATAGATATAGATAAGGAATAGGATAGCTTTACGAAGGAACTGTTTCAGAATATGGGATGTGATAAGATCGTGGCCAGGAAGTTTTTTGAAGGTAATTGGTGGATGATGTTCATTATTTCTGAGGGATGAAAGGCTTTAGGAGGAAGGGTCATTCGGTGTGGAATTTTTATTTCTGCTTTAACATGTTCAAGTTGGGTTGGATTAAGGATGTCAGGATGGGGGTTAAAAGTTTTGAAGAGGTGTTCACCGAATATTTGAAGTTTTTCTTCACCTGATCGTGTCCAAGTCTTATTTTCTGTGATTAGTGGATGGTTGAAGGATTTGTATTTTAGTAGTTTTCTATAATGATTTGTCTGTGGTATTTAGGTTTTCTGTTAAACTATGGAAGTTTCGAATTCTGTATGTTCTAATTTTTGTTTTTAGTCTGTTAGTCAATGAAGGATATCTTGTTCTGTGCCACCGAGCTCTTGCCCGGCGATTTTCTATTAATAAGGTTTGAATGTGACGAGGTAAGTTGTTTTCCTGAAACATTTTTATGTTCATTCGTGAAATATTGTTTGTGATAGGAGTTCCTATCGATCTTGTGAGATTTTCAATAGCGGAATCAATCTGTTGTTTGGTTTTTAACGGAATTTTTAAGTCTAGTACGTTTTCTAGACCAATTTTTTTTCTAGTTCACCTGTCCTCTAACTAGTGAACGAGGAGAGGATCTAGGAATAGGATTTGAATGCATGAGGAGTAGAACCGGGCTATGATCTGAAGAGAGGTCATCTAAAGATTGAATTGTGGATTGTGAGGAGGGTATTTGGGAAGTAACAACTAATATATTAAGGATATTGGGATGTTTTTTAAGGGATGGGCCAAGGCAGGTTAGTGAATTACCTGCAGGGCAGAGTACACCTGAAAGGGTTATGTTAAAAGAGCAAGAGGATAAGCTGACAGATGCGAAAAGTTGTAAATATTCAAAAATATATGAAGTTGTCTAATAGTTTTAGAAATTTATGTTGTTTTTTTTTCAATGCTCTTGTACTGTATATAACGAAGGCCGAATAACCTGAATTTTAATTCTAAAACTTGATTTTTTTTTCTTTTGTTTTGTTTTTTTCTTTCCCCTCATTAAAAGAGAATTAATACATCATACATATATAATACATGCAATGTATTATATATACTTTACTGAGTCTTCTTTCTTTGATTGTCTTGTGGCGTTATAAGGTGCTATTGTCTAACTTTAGCCTAAGACTACGCCATGGAATTAATGAACCGTGATGAGACTGTTCCCCTGGTTTGAAAAAATTTAATGTTAAATATTATTTGTAGTTACATGGTTCTTTTTTTTGTTTGTTTCACCACGATTATCTATCGCACATCCGCTGACAATGGACCGAATAGCGACCCTGTCAAACTTGACAGTTGTGTTTTCTTTAAATAATTAATTATCTAAATGTTTAACGAATACCATAAACCTTACCGAGTGATAATAATTCCTCTAATATTAGAGGATTTTTTATTCAAAGAAGATAAATGTTAAATTAAATCACTTAGAAGCTAGAAGTTTGATTTACTTTTGGACAGCTGATAAAAACCGTGAATTAGGGAATTAGTTATGAAATATTGTAAATCCTTTTCTATTTAGTTTCTATGTACTAAAATCTTGAATATTTTAGTGAATAGAAACTAACTGGATTAGATTTATTAAAAAACCTGAATAATCAGGCAAGGGAATTTTTGTTGCTTAAAAAAAGTTTTTTTTATAAAAAGAAATAAGAACAAAAAGAATTGATCTAATATCTCCCATTTCTTTTTCAATAATCTGGTAAAATGCATCAAATAAGGTAGTACTGATTTTTTACTACTTAGTATGTGATAGATTCCTCAGACCAATTTTCCTGTCTCGCCAGGAAGTCACATTATTTTGAAATCATCAAAAAAGCACAAATTGTTGAGTTTTTCAGTTTTTATTAATTGGCTCTCAAGTACCACCTCAGCCAAAGTGCCTATTTAATCTTTTATATTGAACTTAACTATCTTGGGAGGTGATTCC
>NW_027116348.1:294188-330068 GCF_000696795.3 Halyomorpha halys
GGAATCACCTCCCAAGATAGTTAAGTTCAATATAAAAGATTAAATAGGCACTTTGGCTGAGGTGGTACTTGAGAGCCAATTAATAAAAACTGAAAAACTCAACAATTTGTGCTTTTTTGATGATTTCAAAATAATGTGACTTCCTGGCGAGACAGGAAAATTGGTCTGAGGAATCTATCACATACTAAGTAGTAAAAAATCAGTACTACCTTATTTGATGCATTTTACCAGATTATTGAAAAAGAAATGGGAGATATTAGATCAATTCTTTTTGTTCTTATTTCTTTTTATAAAAAAAACTTTTTTTAAGCAACAAAAATTCCCTTGCCTGATTATTCAGGTTTTTTAATAAATCTAATCCAGTTAGTTTCTATTCACTAAAATATTCAAGATTTTAGTACATAGAAACTAAATAGAAAAGGATTTACAATATTTCATAACTAATTCCCTAATTCACGGTTTTTATCAGCTGTCCAAAAGTAAATCAAACTTCTAGCTTCTAAGTGATTTAATTTAACATTTATCTTCTTTGAATAAAAAAAGATTTCAGTTTTTATTAATTGGCTCTCAAGTACCACCTCAGCCAAAGTGCCTATTTAATCTTTTATATTGAACTTAACTATCTTGGGAGGTGATTCCCGTCTCAAGGTAATATGCAATATGCACCTGGGGATTCATCATCGGATTATTGTTGCCTATAGGTGCTATTATTGGCTTCAGAATCAACAATAACGCACGTTGTCAAGAAGAACCAAGGTAGAAATAGGTAAAACCATAGTCAGGAAAGTTTTCATTTGTTAGTTCGAGAGCTGAACGATATGATTGAATGATATGAAGCCTGTGAGTAAATTTATAAAGAATAATAAATTAAAAACCATTTAACAACACACAGTACTAGGCAATATGCAATACACTAGGCATAACATTTACATCTCTCATATTAAAAAACTGTGCTACATATTTAATATTTTCAAATAGATAAAAAATACACTAATTCAGTAAACAAGCATCCAGATTTAATTTTGAGACTTAAGGCCATATATACGAGTAACAATATAAGATCCAATTCTTGGGTTCTGACTGTATTTTATACAAATAATACAACAGATGACTTCACAAACCATTAAATTATATTACTTAGTAATATAAATTATATATTAACAAAGTTCTTCTCACGATATGTTTTATGTAAAAAATAAGACCTATATGTTACTAAGATGTTACTCGTTTTATTGAACTTTTATGATTTAATGTATATACCTCACAGTCCAAGAGCACGGGGAAAAAATAAGTTATTTCACAATTATTTTGATAAAAACTATGTACAGTTTATATAGTACAATATTAATTATATAAGTTATAAAAAAATTATTTTTCATTCGGAGCTCCATATCTTTAAAACTATCAACATCGTTGAAAACTTAAGATAACATTATTTAAAGTAGAGTGAATTTGCTAAACTATAAGCTGTTTACATTTAATAGTTCCAGAGACACAGTTTTTCAAAAAAGAAACATTTTTTTCCAGTATTTTGTAAATTAATTTTGGTGAATATCATGGAAACTGATACTGAACGTAATTTATTTATATATTACGTTACATAAACGGAAGAGGAGACTTAAATAGCAACAAGTTAAATTAAGAATTATTTATTAAGTGCCTAAAATTGAAAAACGGCGTAAAACCCGCCACTCCTGCCCTCTGTCAGCCGTACTTATCTCACCTTTGAAACAGATACTTATAGCAAGTATGTTAAGCGATGTAAAACTTGTCACAATCTCATCATGATATGAAACTCCTAATGGAAAATGAGGGAAAATTTTAGGTTTTTCTCGAATAAAATAAATTTCAAATGGCCTGCCCCCTAAATACTTGAATGTTTATTTTTTTAATAAAATTTACTGTAACCCTTGTTAATATCGAACTATAGATTAGGTAAAAATTGGGTCTATTTTTTTTAAAATAAAAATTAACGCGAAATTTCATCTTTATTTAAACTCAGAAATGAATTTTCTTTTTCAAAACTTCTGAAACAGCCACCACTTTTTCTTCTCTCTTACCTTGATTGATCTTCATCAATTTTGACTGTTAACTATTTATATGGTACATGGGTCGAGGGTTTTCTCTTCTTTGGCTCTAGGACTATTAAAACTGTTAGACAAAGTTATTGATAAATTTTCTCTATATTATTTTTGTATCAAATTCTGTAAACATAACATATTTATGAAACCAGTGAATATGCCTACCAGATTATAAATAAAATAATTGCAAAATTTGAGATTCATTACACATGGCAACATGTTCAACAGATATAAGACAATATATCGTTCAGTTGCTGAACAATGGCCGCTGACTTGGTAAAGTTATTATGTGTTAATGAGATATAACTGTTCCGCCTACTGAGCATTGTTCCTTATGCAATGGAGTCAAGAAGGTAGCGCCATAAACCTTAACATCGATATTTTTTTCTTCTGGGTAATGGATGTAAATGTAAAGCATTGTGTGGTATATGATACAATGATAAATTAAAATTGGCAATATTATTTATATATATGTATAAATAATCCGAATTACACATTTACTGATATTACATGATAAAAAATTGGCATTTAATAATAAACTATTTATGGTTCTATGGCATTTACTTTCAACTTTTAACTTTTAGAACATTTGTAGTAGAAATGAGTAAGGTAATATATGTTTAAAAAATTAAAACAAGTACACTTAAAAGTGATAAACCTTAATAAAAATAATAATGAAATTGTTTAAACAAAATTTAAATCACTCATATATCTATTATATTATATATTAATATGAAATTGTAATATTCTTTTTCAGGATCTGCTCAAAGCTGTTTAACTACACACTTCATTCGTAAGTAGTTTACTAAATTGTTAAGTGAGACACCTATGTTGTTAGGTGAAAAATTGTTCATTTTTTTCAAGTATTTTAATTTCAACAGTGTTCTTTTATACAACCATTCGTAAAAAATTGGTTTTCTTTTTGTGAAATAAATAATAAAATCAAAACGGTTTATAAAACTCAAGAAAAAAAAAATTGGTTGGTTCCTTACTCTAATGTGGTAATTATTAATAATTGATCTCTGCTGAATTTTATAATTAAATCTTTTTTTTCTTTCATTAACACTGTCAGGCATCGAGTAGTCTCAGTCACTTTCTTATGTGTCTCTACATCCGGAGTCGTTCATAATGATTTAAATTGTAATGTTGACAATTTTCCTGATATGTTTTAAGTTTAACAAGTTTTAAAATATTCACAATTTTAAAATTATGTATATTTGAATAATGTAAATGCGAATTGTCTGTTAAACCTCATAGAAATGACTTAAAATACGTATAAGCTATAATTGTATCTTACAATTTTCTCACGGATAAAGGTAACGGTAAATGTTTTGCTGTAAGAGTTCATATATTCACTGATGGAAAGTATGTTTCGTTAACGAGCTTATGTTTTAAGCTCCCAAACGTATAAGTTTGAGTGCTTTTCCTTGAAAACTAAAATCTTTGTAATGTTTCCACACAGCAGTACCGATATTTTGAGATACATAAATCCGAACTGGTTTGAACAAATTTTAAGTAAGTTTTTGTATTACTTTAAACGGGTTTTGTATCTTAAAAATAATAATTATGTTGTTGTTTGTGTTTAAGTGCTTTCGTCATAAATTAAAGTCTAATAATTTCAAGTTTCAATCTGTAATAAATTATAGTATTTTATTTCCTGAAATAATATTGATATATATTTCATCAAAACTAAAATAAGAACAGTAGCTTCTACAGAATTATGTAGACAGTGTTTGGTTGTATCGGTATCGAACCTTCGAGTTTTCTAGGCCTTTATTGTTGCATTATTTTATGAAATAGTAATAAGAAGTATTATCGTTATTCTTGATGCACTCTTTTGCTGCGAAATAAATCGCATTAAAAATCTTATAAATGTGTAATACATAATATGTATTTTAGTAGTATATATGAAAAGGAGACATAAACATGTTTAAAAAAAATGTCCTCCGAAGATGATTCTAGAATTAACTCTAATCAATTATTAGGATTAACGTTTAAATAGAATTATGACCTCGAGGATGAATAATCTAAAATCAATAAATAAAGAAAGGAAAATTGAACTAAACATTTTTACACAATACTTAGTTGATAATCCAAATTAAAAGCTTAGGAACCTATTGCATTCCATTACTAAAACCCATTTCCACTTCTCCTTAATTGAAAAATATACTTCAGAAAAGTTAAGACTTAATTATCTAAAACTCTTAAACTTACTTAGTTTGGTCCCATGGTACACTATTAACATAACATCAAACCCATGAACCAAATAAGTCAACTGTAAGGACTCACTATTAATAATTTCATCAAATATTCAAGTTATTTATAATCGCCCTAAGAAAACATTTCGTACAAAATATTTACAATTCATTTGAAAACTATTAGAGAAAATTAAGTAAAGAAATTAATTAAGGAAAATACACATTTGTTCCCTAATGTTGAAAAAGCACAGCAACAAACGGAAAAACAATGAATATGTTTTCTACTTTTCTACAACTTCATGAACTACGATTTCATAAATTCTTAATTGTAACATATGATATACAACATAGATTTTAGGTTTTACCTAATAATCTGAAAGGTAGTACAGAACATTTTCTTGCTATTTTGAACTTGCTTAAACGCCTCTCCGTGCAAGAAAGCATTAAGTGTACAAAAAATAATAATAATATAAATTGTAGCTAATTTTCCCTTTATAAATCTTTATTTACATATTGAATTACCTTTTGTGTAAAAATGAATGTTAGATTTAGTAACCAAAAGTATTTCAAGTATTTTTTAATGATTGGCCAAGAGCAATTTTTTTAAACAACTGATTCTTGTTCAGCACTACAAGAAATCAAATAAAAGTTACTAAAAATATCTTTCCACTTCAAGACCTTTTGTTAAATATGTGAATGTTTGATAACATTAGGAGGAAATTGAAATATATATATATATCAGTGAAAGATTGCCTTCGAAAAAAGGAAAAACATTTTTAGTAATTTGATATTAGCCTGAATGTTTGTTTATATTTAGTGGAATTCTATCAAAATGTCGATGGCTTATTTCACAGCTGTGCTTTTCTACTAACATTAGATTAAAAAAAAACAGTTAGTACTTTCTACTAACTTTAGGCAAAATACAATTAAAGATTCCCACTTTTTGGAAAATTACAGTTTTCCAATTACTTTTTTGACTGAACAGAGTTAGCTAAAAAATCTAATTCTGTTCAATCAAAAAAAATTATTGAAAAGTTGTAATTTTCCTGAAAGGAGAACCTTTAATTGTATTTTTCCTAAAGTTAGTGGAAATGTACTGAGTACTATGGTGAAGTAAGCCATCGATGTACATAAATAAGGAAATATAATTATAAAATTCATAGTAAGACCACTTTTATTCGTTTTAAAAATAATTAATAATCTTACGTTATTTAATTTTAGCCAGAAGTGAAAGTCAAAAAATAAATGACACTTCATTAAAAATAAACCGGGGAATTTAAAAAAAACCTTCATTAAAAATTCAGGGAACTACATCCGGTAAATATAATTCAAGTGACAGCATTGCGGCGAATAAGATGGGAATAGTAACGGGTACCTATTGCAATCAATGGAATTGTGTCAAGATGGATTTAACAGAACAGGGTTTGGATGGTCTACTGGATGGATGTAGAGAGTAGGAATAGGAAGTATCCATAATGATGAAAAGATAGTTGACTGAGGATAATATATATGAAGAGAAGATGGTAGTTAGTATAAGGAAGGTAGTATCGGCATCGAATCTTCGGGTTTGCTAATCATTTATTATTATAGAAAGAAAAATAATAAGTAAATTCATCCAATATGTTTTTGTTTGTTTTGATCAGTTTGTCAAATAACCGATAATCTTCTGACCTTTTACTGATTCTCCCAAAGAGCAGATGTGTTTCCATAGTCCTTTTGTAAATTCCAAACTGCTAACTCACAAACAAGTCCAATTAACCTCCTCAGGTGGCTCCCATCCACCTACAACCTGTACTCCCTGGCAGCCTTTTATCTAGTTGTTATGTCCTCATCTGAGAAACTGTCAACTGTCGCTTCCCGCATAACATTTATATCAACCGTCCTTCGAATGGAGGGAGAACCTAGAAGGGCATTCAAGAGCGACAGAAAGGGAGAAAGAGACTTTAAAAAAAAGTAAATAAAAGAATATGTAAAAAGAAGACTCAGGTAGGAAGGTAACAAGAAGAGAAGCGGGACCCAAAAAAATACCCCGAGCCGGTGTGAGCGTACGTCAATCAGAATATGAGAGTGGAAAGTGCTACCGCGCCACCCGCTGTGGGCCTAGCCTATCAATGGTTCGCCGGGAGTTCGGTTGTCACTTCCCGGCTACGATTCCTATTTGGATCTCCGCCTATCTCTCATCTCGGGGGCCCCCCGTCAATTAAAATTGTATTAACTATTCCGAAGCCCTTTCCGCTCTTCTGCGGATCCTTCCACCTGGTTCACGATTCCAGGAGAGCATTAAACGTTCTTTGACTGGGCCCTAGATGATATTCGAACTAGTCAAGGATATCAATCAAATTTATATTATTATATTATTTAGTATGCCATTCAGAGCAAGAAGAAAATTATATAGAATGACTTATGAATAAATTAAAATATCTGAATTCAGATGGCATAGAGAAATATAATAATTTGATTTATAATTGCTACTCAAATACGTAGCTAAAATATAATTTGTTTTTTGAAAAGCTCATTTTCATATTTAAGTGTTAAATATTTCTTCTTAAGTTAAGGTGTAATTTTCACCCAAGACCTTAACTATTTCTTGAAAATTTTCTAAAATTAATCTTCATGGAAAATTTAAATCAATTTTACTAATAAGTCTATTCATTTGACCATAGCCGAGATAGAAATGCAAGAATTCGAAATTAAAACTTAAGTCATTTCACTGAATCATTCATTACAAGTTGGTTTTCGGTTTCCGAAATATTATTTAATTTTCCTGGAACCCTTCTTTATATTTCCCTTATGAATTTTTTGGACACCGATTAGAATAATTAAATTAATATATATTTTATGTCCTTTATGAATTTAAATTAACAAATGATGAGTATTCTAAAAACCGCTGCGAACTCTTGGCTAATTGAGTGATCTTTTCACCAATGAACCAATACTATAAAATACCACTCTTCAATATTAATAATTTATGTATAAATTTATGTATAAATAATATAAAAGACTTTGTGGCTTAATACTGACCGAAATTAGCGGAATTAACTTTAAATCACTTTGAATTTAATAATAAAAAAGTATAAATTATAATTCTCTAAAGGTCAAAAATTTAAATAAAAATACATGGTGTCAATAAACATATATTTTAAAAAATAATAACATATGTATGCATTACAAACATTGTATTTTATTCTAATTTTTTGACCTATAGGCAATATTATAATTTATTAAAGAGTATAGGTCATATAATGAAACAAATTTATAAAAAAAAAGTTATATGTTTCGAGTTGGCTTCACATCCAGAATTATTACGTTTATGTTTTCAGAACTGGACTTGGAAAATAAAATCGCACGGAATAAGACATATATATTATAAAACTAAATTGAGTTAATAAAATAACGTAAAGATGAAGAACTCAAGGAATAATATTCATTTTTAATCAGACAAAAATAACTTTACTTTTTTTATATTACTTTTTATTTTGGTTCGAAAAAGAAAAATTGTTCATTTATTACTACAGTCTGTATTTATTGTGTATTATTACTAAATATATTTTTATATATTTAAATATTAATTTAAGTAATAATGTAAACAATAACTTTTCTTAATGTTGTTTTAAAAGATAGGACGGTCTAAACTTCCAACTCATTACAAAAGTAATGACAATAATAAGGCCCATCTGGACATACGGAGTTGAGCTTTGGGGCTCCACTAAACCTTCGAATTCCTCTCGTATCCAATCTTTACAATCCAAAATCCTCAATACTCCTTATTTTGTTACTAATAAAACCATCCATAAAGACCTAAATGTTCCTTATGTAACCGATCTAGCCCGAACCCGATATTATTCCTTCCATAATAAACTCCCCAGTGTTATTTTAATTGATGAATAATTAATAAACAATTATTACAAATATTAAAGCTTTAAGATGATATAATTGCCAAATGGAGTACATAAAGAAATAAATCTATCTAACACTTTATCGACCCATCGATTTTAATATTGTACGATTCAGGAACATAAAATATAACCTAATATTATTGAAAACTTATTTTCAACTTTATGCCCAATATTATACAATTTAAGCATAGTATTTGTGATATTGTAGTTTTCCTCTTCAAACCGTTAGGGCGTAGGCGGAGATGGGCAGTTATAAATTTATATTCTCTTCCTCTCGAATTCCTTCAGAAATTCGATGTATCTTCTGAATAATTCAAAACTTACTGAAATTTTCAAATTCTACCTTGCAAAATATCTAATTTGATAATAGAATGGAATCAGATTTGCTTCTAGAAAATCTACAAAAATGGAGAGGATAGATTTTATGTTTTTATTAGAATTACATATTACATATTACTGAATAAAATATGTAATTAAATTCATTTACATTTATAAACTAAACACTTACCTAAGAATATACCATATATATAAGAATATACTTTTAATATACAAAATCATTACTACCGTAAGAAATAATAGAAAAAGAATAACCTATCTAAGACTATGAAATGTGTTTAGATTAAAATTTTCTGTTTTATTTGTATATTCTCAATTGTGCGATTATATTATTTATTTTATTTTTTCTAATTTATCGAATTTTATCTTTTCATTAAAAAAAATATCTGTAAATGCACTTTAAAATAAAATAAATACACCATATCGCTGCTTTGCTTGAATAATGGCCCATCTAACAAAAAAAAGTTGTTTTTTATTTTGTTCATCGTAATCTGGTGTTAATTTTTAGCAACCCTAATAGCTTTAGGTCTGTAGAACGAACTCAGTAACG
This sequence comes from Halyomorpha halys, assembly GCF_000696795.3. Lineage (NCBI taxonomy): Eukaryota > Metazoa > Arthropoda > Insecta > Hemiptera > Pentatomidae > Halyomorpha > Halyomorpha halys. The sequence continues at coordinate 303,250 of NW_027116348.1, forward strand.
TACGCAGTCTACGGAACTATCTTTGGAAACATCCAATTGTGAATAAAACCTTTTTTTTTTCTATTTGCTATTCAAACAAAGTAGCGATATATCCTAAACATAATAATTAAATAAAAAAAGGTTCGCTGGTGTTCCTCAAGGTAGTATCCTCACAACGTATGCCACACATATGTGCTCGCAGTTAATAATAACACTTTAATCGTTTCCCTCCAATCCCATAATAAGGATGATAATAAATATGATTAATATGATAAATATAATTAAGGATGATAATAATAAATCCCAACATACCCAATCAAATCACCTTTACTCTTCGTCCAAAACCTACCGACTGTCCTACAATATTCTTTAATAATGTTGTTCTTACCTCAACAGGGGTAAGAACAACATTATTAGATCCGGTACCTTGCAATACATCTGCACATCGATTTCGACTATTACACAACTTACTAGACAAATGGTCTAAACTTCCAATCCATTACAAAAGACTGATTGGTCTACATCACTATAATAAAGCCTATGTGAATATACGGAGTTGGGACTCCACTAAACCTTCGAATTCCTCTCGTATCCAATCCTTACAATCCAAAATCCTTCGTAAAATCCTCAATGCTCCTTACTTTGTTACAAATAAAATCATCCAAAGACCTACCTTATGTAACCGATCTAGCCCGAATCAGATATCAATCCTTCCATTATAAACTCACTGGCTAACCAAACCTACTAATTTCTAACCTGGTTTATTTTATCCTCCGAGACGTTTGAAAAGGAGATGGCCACGAGACCTTCTTATGCAAAGACATTATTAGAGTGCTACCATGTAGGTAGTTTCTGTACATGCCGGTATCATACCATTATGAACTAACATCACTTTAACAGGATTTATTATGTACAGTCGTAAATGTCAATAAAGATACAATAAAAAAAAAAAAGAATGGAGAAGGGTAAAAAGTCTCATCTTTACCAATCAAAACGTTATAATTCATTACTCAGTATATCATCATCAGGAAATTATGAGGCTTAAGAGTTTGAAGTTATTTTTCAATGGATGTTGGAAGAGAACTGCTGATTTTAAAAGTACGTATTCGTTTTTTCCTAACTAGTTATCACACATTTGTACTCATTAATAGTAAATTAATTATACAGCCCGTGATAATTTGCGTGAGTAATTGGGCAAGACATGTTACATGTTAATGAGAGTCATGCGAGACAGCAGCATCTTCAAACTGCCATTATCTACTATATTTTGTTCATGAGATCGTTTCTGTGCTTTGAAAAGTAACTGAACATTTAAGACTTTTTTTATGTATCATAGTCCTGATATTTTTGTCTTATAAATTAGGTATAATACCGTAGTTTTATAGTACTTATTGTTATTATACCCATGGGTAGAAGAAGGCAGCATACTTCAACTGACATCAATGTACCACATCATCTAATTTTAAATGGTGGGTACGAAAAAAAACAAAAAAAACTTATTTTTATAATATTCATGTAATGTAAGTTATTAGATTAGAAATCATTGTTCTAATTCTTATTGTCGATTATAATCCAACAGACAAAATGTTTACATCCATGCTAAAACAAAGTTTATTAATTTACATGATTATTAATTAACATAATTTAGATATTTATCAATTAATTAATTATATATCCAAAATAGTCTCAACACTATATATTTATTTATTTGTACTACGTTTCGGCCCTTCCAGCCATCCTCAGGGACATCTAAACATTTAACCTGGTCTCGAAAAATTTTGAAATAATATAATTATAATAATTTAGATATTTTAAGTAAACATTATAAATGTAAATCCCACCTAAAACACTAAATTTATGTAAAAGCTCCGTTATTACCCTATAGAACAGAAAATCAAAATAATAAAAAGATCACTGTATGATACTAAAATTTTCAAATTTTGCACATTTATTTTATTTTATTCTAAAAAATACATAAAATTTAACTTAATTTTTAATTCAACACTCAATATCCATTTAATTGTAGATGAGACATTGTTTCTTAAAATTGTATAACAACAATTTTAATTCGAAGATTAAATTAGATTGAGAAATCAACATTTTGTGCCTTTATTTTGACAAATATTATATAAAATGCTATTCCTACAAAGATCATATAAACTAGTTAGAAGTGAATTTAGTAAGCTTTAATTCGAGCACTGACAGATAATTTAAAAAAAAAAATTAATATAATACAACCCAATTCACTCATTTGTTTTTAATTTTAATTGATTTTAAGTCATAATAATAGAGGAATTTAACTTTTGATTTGTTCCAGTGTTTTATAAGAAGAACAATATCCATTAAATAATTTATGAAGTTTCATTTTTTACTGGTGACGTTGTTTTTTGTTTTGTTTTTTAAAGAAAATTTTAAGTGTGTGAATGATATATTATTATATACTGGATATCGGAAAAATTTTGTTTTCGTTTTGAATGTAAAGAAGAAATAGCTGAAAGGATAACATATTATCCACAACTTGTAAATGAAAATAAAATTATGGACATTTAATTCGTAAGCAGCACTATTTTTCATGGCATTCTCTTTTTTACTTTTATTTTCATAATTGTTTTAAATGAAAATTCAGCTCATCGAGGGAAAATGAACTGCTACTTCTTCTCTTTTTGGCATTTTTATTCTAGTCTCCTTTTTAATTTTACCGGGAAAAGGCTGTTCCCGAGCTAAGTATTCAACTCCCTGTATTTAACAGCACTGTCAAGCTACTAGGATACGCTGACGATTTCGACATTATTGCCTGATCGGAACAAAGCCTGAGAGAGTCATCCCTTGCACTGGAGGGTACTGCAAGAAAACTGGGTCTTGTAGCTAATGAGAATAAGACGAAGTACTCGAGAGCTGGAGGATGTGGACCAGGTGAGTTGTTTCGTATACCTGGGAACTGAAGTGAACAGCCAAAACAATATCTTCCAGGAGATTAGCAGAAGGATCCCTGCTGCCAGCCGATGCTGCTTTGGCCTGGCAAGATATTTCAGAAGTGGGGTGGCTCCTAACGGGCCAAGGTAAATCTCTGTGAATCACTTGTACGTCTCGTTGTCACATACGGATCCGAAGCTTGGGCATTCACTAAAGCTTATGAAGCAAGACTCTTGATCTTCGAGAGGATTTGGAGAATAATATTTGGACCTATAAGAGAGGGCCATGTATGGAGAAGAAGGAAGAACGCGGAGCTATCGGCTTTGTACGGAGACAATGGTGTCAATTTTATAATGTTGGGTAGACTACGATGGGCGGGTCATGTGGCGAGGATTCCCGGCGATGAAATCCCAAATAAGGTCTTATTCGAGTAACTACATGGAAAGAGAAGAATATAGAGGCCGAACATGAGATGATCGGACACTGTATCAACGGATGCCCGGGTCCTTCTGGGAACCCAAAACTGGAGAGTTGTAGCAGAAGACAGGATGACCTGGTGGAAGCAAGTAGAGGAGGCCCAGGCGCTCTGTAACATGCTGTCTCGCCAATTATGATGATTTATTATGTATAATTTGTTCTTATATCCAATACTCACATAGTTCAGAATCAAAATTCTATGTGCCCCTAGTGGCTAGCAGTAAAATCTAGCATCACCTTTAGCGCCCTCGTCAAGAAAAAGACTCTAGAGGCAAGAGGGAACAATTTTCTCTGGGCAAGCAGTAGTATTTTTTTTTCCTGTCCATCACTGAAATAATGAGTGCATAGACATATCTGAAGTGTCTCCCGGGATTCGAGGAGAGGGGTAATAGAGGGATTCTGAGAAGAAAAAGGAAGCATGAAGTAAGTCGACTTCTTTCTATAAAATTCACACCATCATCATCAGTACGTATAGCTACAGTTTTCATAGAACCACAACCATAGTTCACTAACTCAGTTAACCATAAATGTGCTCTTTCGGCCACCCATACACCATCTGTAAATTATTTAATAGACTTTATTTCTATCAGTTATGCATTATTTTTCATATAATTTTCATATATAGTAACTAACAATACCCAACCAGCCAGTCAGAAGTGAAGTAACGCCTGGCCTTAAGATGAAGGCGCACTTCATACACAATCTATGATTGAATTTCTTCATTCTTCACTGTATTGAAGCGGACCACTAGTACCGGGATCTCCGGAGTCCTGTACTTTCCTCTGTTGTAGGGGAAAGAGCATGGTTTGGAGTGCCCCAGATTGAATGTATGTATTTTAAATAGAAATTATTGTATTATTTATTTTATTTTACTTTAAATTAAATTTTTTTTGTCTTTTTTATTATTATTATTTTCTTTGAGATTATATTTTATATGATGTATCAATTAATATTTTATATGATATATCAATTAATATTTGATATGATATATCAATTAATATTTGATATGATATATCAATTAATATTTGATATGATATATCAATTAATATTTGATATGATATATCAATTAGTATTTGATATGATATATCAATTAATATTTGATATGATATATCAATTAGTATTTGATATGATATATCAATTAATATTGATATGATAAATCAATTAATATTTGATATGATTTATCAATTAATATTTGATATGATCTATCAATTAATATTTGATATGAACCATATGTAAATATGTTTTGAATGGTCTCTATGGTCCCTGTTACTATTGTATATAAATATAAGACAGAATTTAATACCACACAACAAAAATAAAATAAAATAAAAACAATATATATGGTATAAACAAATAGAAAATAAAATAGTTAATTATGGCTAGTTTTGTGAAATAATTTCTTCTAATATCCTAATTCTTACATTAGAGTTTTCTATACATTATTTTATTCAATGTTTCGGTAATTTCTTCAATTTTAGGACAATTTCCTATATATAATTCATATCTTCATGACTAAGCTTACAAAAAGAAACAACTTCATCAAATTACACAAACTTAATTTAATAAACCTAGTTGTTCCAGATGAAATAATGTAGAAATGAAATTACAAAACTAAGAAACTAAAAAATATGACGGAATAAACAAAGAGGTTATGTGATAAAAATATTAAAATAAATAATTTTTATGTGATAAAAACATTTAATATGTAAATAACTGACAAATATATGAGTGGACTACAAGAAAATATTACTAATGATATATAATATTTTATAACAGGAAAAATTCCTTAAGACATGAGAAGGATATAAGACATCAAATTATTAAGATGACTGATAATGAGCAGTCGTCCGACAATAACAGTAAGTTCAATAAGAAATATATTTTTATTTGAAACTGAAAACAATAACACTTAATTTAAGATCCTGACAACATTTCTTCTTTACTGACATTCTTTGTAATTATATTTGCAAATCATTGAATGTATTAAGTATTCAAACCTTAATAAATAAGTTCATTAATAAGATTATAGCTGGGACGGTCATAATCATTATAAAAATTAATTATCTCTGACAGAACATGATATTTTATTACTTATGTCACTTTTATGGATCAATTATCTGATGTAGCTAATGAGTGGAAAAAAAAAATTTAATAATTTATATTTTCATAAATCTTCAACATCCTATTCATTTGGTTCAAATTGTTTTGAAAATATTTCTCAGTTTTCAACTGTAATTACCCATGATAAATCAACGAGGTTTTTTTAATCTTCATTCCTGAAAACATAAAATTAATATTTAATTATCATAAACACTTACTATCACTACGGTATTTCATTAAAAATAACATTTGATTATCTAGTTCAATTTTAGGTTAACCTTCTGTCATAAACAGTGTTTCTTTTTTTTTCATATCTGCCTAAATAGAAAGAACAGAAAAATATTAATAGCTAATGAGAAATTCGAATGTATGTAACTATCCAAGTATTAATACAAATATGTACATTTAGATGGAATTAAACACATTTTTAGATATTTAGAAGAAAAAAAAAATTATATTTATATTTTATATAATATTTCATACTAACATCTTTATAAAGCATCTCATCTCAACCATCCATTACTTATGACCGTTTGAAATCTGTAAAAAAAAAATTAAATTTTATTTTACTTAATGTTACTCTTTGAGATTTAGACTTTTAGCTAATATGAGTGGAAAAAAATTTTTAATAATTTATATTTTCATAAATCTTCAACATCCTATTCATTTGGATCAAATTGTTTTGAAAATATTTCTCAGTTTTCAACTGTAATTACCTATGATAAATCAACGAGGTTTTTTTAATCCTCATTCCTGAAAACATAAAATTAATATTTAATTATCATAAACACTTACTATCACTACGTTATTTCATTAAAAATAACATTTGATTATCTAGTTCAATTTTAGGTTTACCTTTTGTCATAAACAGTGTTTATTTTTTTTTTTTTTCATATCTGATTGATTTTTTTTTTAAGGCCTAAACAGAAAGAAAAGAAAAATAGTAATAACTAATGAGAAATTCGAATGTATGTAACTATCCAAGTATTAATACAAATATGTACATTGATGGAATTAAACACATGTTTATTTGACACATTTTTAGATATTTAGACAAAAAAAAATTATATTTATATTTTATATAATATTTTATACTAACATCTTTATAAAGAATACAATTCTTTTCCTCATCTCAACCATTCATTATTTGTGACCGTTTGAAATCAGAGAAAAAAAAATTAAATTTTATTTTACTTAATGTTACTCTTTGAGATTTAGACTTTTAGACTATAACATTACATTGAAAATAAATTCATTTACTGCATATTTTAAGGATTCATACTTCATAAAAATCAGGTCTCTGATAAGATTTTATAATATTTTACAATTATAGACATTCAACGTTCAGATTTTTCTTCTATCCCTCTAAAACAGTATTACAATGGATTCGGAATTAAATGAAATAGTATAATGTGTGAAACCATTATTCAATATAATTTACTGACTGTTTTCTACCATGGGTATTAGAAATTGTAGTGAATACTTGTTTGTGGATTGAGCTGGTTGTTCTGTTAGAGCTCTATATCAGATTTAATATCTGAAGGTTAGGTGTCTCCTTGATAATTCGCACACACACACGAAATAAAAAAAATTAAGATCAACAAATGATAATAATGAGAAAATAATGATTTTAATAGTGATAAATAATAATACTAATAATAAATAATATGATGTGAGGAATGACATTAATCAAATAAGTGCTACTTCAAACAGTTCTGGCATTGTTTGCACCTTGGATTAGTGCTTTGTCAATCGAAACCTACCTCTTTCAACCTACCATTATCCACTCCATGGTCATTTCCACTTTTTGCTAGTTCCCGGCCATGGTTTATATATGCCGGTGTAAAACCAGTAGATTGGTGTACTGCCGTCTACAGAGCAAAAGTTACTTTTTGTAACTCTTTATCCCAGGTTCTATGGTTATTCTTGATATATGAGGTCAGCATACTTTTTATAACTCTCTTAGTTTGCGGGTGGTAGTAAGCCGTGAACCATATGTTACTCTATTAAGGTTTTAAATTCTCTGCTTTTAAATTGGACCCCGTCATCACAGATCATTATTTGAGGAACATGAGTACTCGTTCTTCTTTGTGCTTCACACCATGAGTCTGCAGATATCGCCAGTGTTTTTATTTCACCATTACAACCGAAACAATATGTTTTAATAAAGAAATTTAAGACTAATTTGGATAATTATTTTTTATTATTTATAAATAAATGTATTTTATCATTTTATCCCTTGGTCATTTGGAAAAAAACTTATAGAATATAATAAGGTGTTGATAGTTGATCGTAGATTAATAAGATGGTCGGGGGGGGGGGAGGATGGGGATGCGGTCTGCAAAAAAAAAACACAAATAAACAAAATATTATTTATTCATGCCTTTGTTTATTGGTTGACCGCACCCCCCCCCCCAACCATCTCCACTTATAGAATATAATATCATACTATACATTAAGATTCTAATCGATTGCAGAAAATTAAAACCTCTCTACTCCATCTACCAGTCTATGAAATCACTTTTACTTCATATGCCCTATTCAATGTTTCCTTTTTCTTAGAGAAATTTAGTGATTGATTTATATAACATACCTGCATGTCAAAAGGGTGGAGGGGGGGGGGCAAGTTATTGGTGCAGTAAGTCTTAAAAGTGTCGTAAAAGTCAGAAGGGTTTAACAAACGTCAAAATGCCAATATGCGAATGAAACAGGGTACCGTTAGTTCAGAAAGAAATAAAATTTACCATTCGGCATTCCCTGCTATTGAGAAACAAAACTTTTGGAAGGGCGTGCCGACTGCTACAATAAACTAAACTACTACGAGAACCTGAGAAACTCAAGAAATCTGACTGCGAGCATAAGTGTTAAAGAAAACAATTCAAGTTATTTTACTCCAATTTTTAGTCACTTTAATAAAAACTACAAAATCGGTGATTCTAAAAATCATGTTACCGTAGAATAACAAAGTAAGCAATAATTTTCAGAATTTATAAAAAAAAAATCATTTCTTATATTAAAAAAATTCTTTTTATAATTTTTAATAAGACTGAACAATATATACAAAAAATGTAATAAAAATAGATAAATATGAAGTATTGTGGATATAAGAGTTTTCAAAAAAAGTTTTTCAAAGAGCAAAATTTTTTGTTCCCAAAATATGAAATCTATATTTTGGCAAATAGCAAATAATTGATTAAATTGAGATAATAATTAATATTTCGCAAGGTATTAGTCACCATGTGATTTGCCATAACAGATTCACAAAACTTTGATTTCTCGCTGATGGGCGAAACACTTTTATTGTATAAAGAACTATATCTCAAGAACTATTGCACTTTCAAATGTCTGATGGCATTCAAACAAAAGTCAAGAGTAAGTAACATACAGCAGTTAGTAATTAAGAATTGCTTATGTGTTTTGTTGACCGCACTCTCCGACCATCTTCTCCACTTATAGAATATAATATCATACTATACATTAAGATTCTAATGGATTACAGAAAATTAAAACCTCCCTCCTCCATCTAACAGTCTATGAGATGAAAATCACTTTTACTTCATGTGTACCACATAAAAGTACTTAGAGATCTTTAATATATATTAATTTCTAAGGTTCTACTATGTTGCGAAACTATATCAATTGAATCTGTACCACGTTATTTATATTTTTTTGAACATTTGTTTCTCTTGTAAACTTTATCAAAATAGAGTAATGGGGTTACTATCATATGCTTCTATAGATTTTATTTAATCATTACTTAAACCTATAATCCTTTAAAAACTTCCGAATTACGAGTAACTTTCTGAAAATTTAATTGAGATTTAAATAACATAGGAAAACATAAATTAGATTCATTAATCATGAGAATCCAAGCGGTTTCATCAATTATATAATAAAGCGAAGGGAGAAGTAAGAACTTTAAACAAGTAATTTAAAATCAATTAATTGATTTCATAAAAATTAAAAAAACAATTAATCGATTTCATAATTAACTAAGTCAAATTCCTTCTAAGAATAACATTTAATTTTAAAAATCCTTTAAGTTTTCAATGTTGTGCTTCTTCATTGATAAAAGATTATTTCTTCTTTTTATTTTTAAATTATAATCAATACTTAATTTTCTGAAGATGTAAATGTTTTATCACTCCATGTTTTTTATGTTAATTAAATGATAGAATTGGAAATTTTATATTATTTTGATTATTCACTTGAAGCAAGTCATTAGTCCGACCAGAAGGAGGGGGGGAGTATAGAATCACTTATTCTATACGTCAATAATAAGACTTATGAACGATTTATATTTAATTTTTAATTTGTACTTTGATATGTTAAAATTATGCTAAAGTAAAGATTATTGAATAATGTTAGTGAGATATGGCACCAATATTATACTAATATTATAAAACGAAATATAGCTAAAAATTTGTACATATCAAGGTCATTTATTTATAGAACTATGTATCTCATAACTAATAGAAGATAAATAATCAAACTTATATAACATTATATTATGTTAATCAAATATCCAAGTTTATATTTATATTTTCAACTACGTGCTTTTATTATTGATAAACAATATTTTTTTATTTATTTTACTATCTTGAATTTTTAAAAAATACTACTATTTATGATAATTTAAATCTCGTTTTGGAAATTTTGACATAATATCACAGTTATTATTTTATTTCATATACTAGGCTAACTTCACGTATAGAAAAATAATAATAAAATATAAGAGAAAAACAATACAAAATATATATTTGATAAATATAATCGTCAGCAGCTTATGTTAGGAATGAAAAATTTCAGTCATATTCTTTTTTGAATTAGAGGTCCTATCATTCAGTCAAATCATTTGTTTTCTAAATATTAAAAATATTGTCAAAATTAAAAATAAAGTAAGCATTACTGATAAAATAAATAATGAAGATTAAAGCATAAGTGATAAAAGTATATGTAATAATCGATGGTGAATAAAAGCCTGCCGCTACACGCTGCAACGAATCATAAATCATTCTCAATATTCATTCAACATTTTTGTTCCCTCTAGTCCTTAAACAATGATTATATCATTCTTCGATTGGAACAATCAAACGTATTTTGAAATAGAATTAAAAGTTTTCAAAATTAATGATAGAAAATTTGTCATAAATTAAGTTTCTCCGTGTCTAGCTGTCACTAATTGGGCATTTTTTTTTTTTTTAATACCTCCTAAACACTCATATTAAGCGATGCGATTCCTGTAACATTTGAGATGAGAATAGCTACTAATAGAATTTATTCATCAAAACGATTAAAAAAATTCATACAAATTAGTACACCTCAATAGTCCGAAATTTGTGACATTGAGGATGATACTTAAAACTGTCTTCAGCCCTTTAAAAAATATATACTCAAATGGATATTTGAATATTCGATTAACTAGACCTCTTTTCCTGATCCAGCCATTGTTCAGGAAGTCATAAAGATAAACCTAAATACCCTACATGATCATATTCCGTAATTATAGTATGTTTCCAAGGGCAGTATAGAAAGCTTAATATTAGAATTTATAATCAAATTACTTGCCCGTCAATAGAAGAAACCTGTTTAATTGAAAGTAGCACAGCGACTCAAAAACCTATTAATCTTTAGGTAATTATTGACCTAGACGTCATGCTAGATAACAGTACACCACTATCATTAAGATGATAAGGAAGAATAAATGACCCAGTGTACACCCCCCTCTATGTATAAAGTGTATGGATGAATGTATGTATGTTCGGTGTTTGATAGAATAGGGCTGTAACTAAATAATTAAAGGTAATTAAATAATCATTTCAAGGATTAAATATGGTTATTGATGATTTTTCATTTATCATATAAATTTAATAAAGAGATTTCAATTTATTGAGAATTGAGGTTTCGAAGTTGGTACTCCTTATTTATTTTTTCCCCTTCTTCAACCAGCCAATTTACTAGAAGCCACATATATATCCAGATTGCTGAAGGAGTTTTATAAAATCCTGAAGGATATTTTATGATATTATGAGGTTTTGAACTTGATACTTCATATTACTTTTTTCAACTAGGCATTTCTTCACCAAGCCACAGATATATCCAGATTGCTTTATAGCGATTTTTGAAAAAAAAAAATTTAGATTTGTTTGGGACCACACTTTGAATTAGAAAATATATATAGCTAGATCCTGTCGTTACACATCTTACAATCAAAACTATAGAGGGGATCAGATTTTTATTGAGCAAAAATAGACGTTTATGGATGAATGTGTACAATGAAAAATATTTCGAGAGCATTAGCAAATGTTATTAAATAAATGTTTTTATTTTGAAAATGTTAGTAAATAAATAATTCAATTCAATTTTAAAAACTTTGTTTATTTTCTTAATATGAATTTAAAAAAAAAAAAAGAAGGTAGAAATCGATTTTGAAAGCTTAAGTCGTGGAAATCGATATAGTTCATACCTCTATTGGTTGGAGTCTATGACACAACTTTGGTGACTGAGACTCCCTTTTTTCGGGCATATTTTATCAAATACTGCAGAAAATTAGGTAACAACTACACAAAACTTAGTAACAAATGGCGTTGAGAGCCCACTAGTCTAGTGTTTTATATCGGAACGAATTTTAAATAATTTTTCATTTAATAAGCAGTTTCATTCTTCACCAAAGTTTGAATGCATGATATTAGAAATAATACATTGCAATTACTGTTATGTCATTTTATTGAATCTTAGTGTATTAAATTAATAGTTAAAAGATAATCAGCCAAAAAAAAAATAATAATAAGCCAAAAACTATGTATTAGTCACCAACGTTTAGCCCCATTTTGTAAGGCTTCATCAGTAACAAAATGAAAGAAAGTTGCAAATACAATAATATACGATAAAACTATGATGAAATACAGAAAGTTTTATAAATAAATGATATAAATAGGAATTAAATAAATTAATAGAATGTATATATAAGCTAATGGGATAATAAGTTATAATAATTACAGTTATGAAAGAAAGATAATTATTCCATTGATTTTGATTTATATTCTTTTAATTTACTTCCTACATCCTTTTATAATAGGGATGAGATATCGAAAGAAAAATATCGATATCGATATCTATACTATATCGGAACTTAAATATCTATATTTTAAAATATCGATACCGAAAATATAACGAATTAAAGTAATAATAATTCTAAAACGATAACATAGTATGACATAGGAAGATTTATTTTATGTCATACCTAATCAAAATATATAAGAAACTCTTAGTAACGATGAAGCAAAGCAACACCACGATGAAAATATCATAAACATAACAAATATAAACTAAAATGTAATTGTTTAAATTGTATAGAAAATTAAAAAAATATCGATATTTTGTTTTGATAATAACATATTTATTTCGATATTTTGTGATATTGTGGTATCAATATGGAATATTAGCAACAATATTCCGCTATTATTTTATCGAAATGATGATATTTTAAAATAGGAATATAAAATAGAAATTTATTTTGATAAATACATATTTATTCTAATATTTTCTATTATTGTAATATCGATATTTCTATAAAATAAAATATCGAAACATGTGTCTAGTGTTCGATATCGAAATTAATAACAATGTAAAATATCGAAAGGAACATGAATTTATCAATTTAAAGTATCGAAAATATATAATTCAAGTTATATAATTCCCGATAAATATAATTCAAGTTATAGCATTACGGCGTATAAAATGGGCATTTAAGGTGGAAGGGCTTAGTAACGAGCGGATCCCTAAAATTGTAATAAACACTGAACCAACGGGTAAACGTCCGAGGGGTAGACCAAAACGTAGATGGGAAGATTGCGTTAAAACAGATTTAATGGAATTGGGTTTGGAAGGGCATCACATGTTGTATACAGAGAGCATATGGTGGTATCGGCATCGAACCATCGGGTTCGTTAAGCCTTTATTATTATTATTATTAAAGTCTCGAAAAACTATTTTTATCCTATTTATAAAATTATACTAAATATCGATTTATCTATAAAAAAAAAATATTATAGTAAATTATTGAAACAATACATCGTTCCTTTGATAATATAATATAGGAATATTGTTGTTTATGTTAGAAATCAATAATTATAAAAATGTCAAATATCGAAATGAATATGAAATTATCAGTATTAAATATCGAAATACTCTTATTAAGCTTTAATATTTTCTTTTTCAAAATATCGATATTTGGATTAAATAATATCGGGATATCTTTGCCATGTTATATGTTGGCACGAATATATCCTGCTGAATATATGATTATAGATATATTACATTGGGGTGTATATCATCAATATTTCTTTTATTTATATGTATATATAAATTAAAAGTATTTTTAAGGTGCAATTTTTTTCTCGATATTCCGATATTATCGAAGGAAAATATTGATATTCCAATATTATTGGTTACTAGATATCGATATTCCAAAATTATCGGTTACTCGATATCGATATCAAAATATCGGATATCGGAGACAAAATATCGGTATTTCGATATCCCATCCCGGTCGCTGACAAAACGTATCTGCCCAACAACTGCAACCTATTGTCTCTAAGCAAATTTATGGTAGTAATGACCTAGGATTAATCATTTTAGTTCCACATTGTATTTATATTCCAGGTTTCTTTTTAGGAATCTGGTAAGTCAATTTCAATAAAAATCTTTTGAGGTTAAAAAACTTCCAATTTGAATGTAATTTATTTTATAATTTATTATGTTTTTGTTATATGTATAGCTTCCAGAAATCTTCTACTTTTTTGTGTTTTTTGTGCTGTATCTATTATTTTAGGGTTTTCAAAGTTGAATTCATGGTTCAATTTCATGCTGTGGTAGGCCAGAGCTGTGCAATTTGTTTTTTAACATTTCTACAATTAGTTGATTCCAGTTTCCATTTTTTTTTATGTTTCACCAATGTATACTTTTTCACCATTTTTACAATCTATCTTGTAAATTGCATTTAATTTTTCCATTTTATCAACTTTGTCTTTCATGTTGGACAGCTTACTCTGTAACTTATTGTTATTGTATAGACCAGTTCTGATATTTATATGATCATATTCTGTCAGTGTTCTTTTTATTTTATTTTATTAGTTAGGCCTGGTACGTATTGAAGTCTAAAGAATTTTTTATTATTGCTATTACTCATTGTTTCATCTTGTCCATTTTCTGTATCATCGTTCACTGTAATCTTTTTATTTATTTATTTGTAAAATTCAGTAATTCTTTTTTGAGTTGGTGGTTTTTCTTTTTTATCTTGCTTTGTTGTTCTGATTATTTTTATTTTCTTTGGTGTTCTACTTTCTGTATTGTTTCTGGTTGTATTTTTGTTATTCATTTTATTGTACCATAGTCTATTTATCAATATTTTGGGATACAAGTTTTCAATTAGCATGGTGTATACTTCAGTCTTAATGTCTTCTATATAAATGTTGTCTGTTAAGTTTATTGCTCTGTCAATTAATTTTTTTGCTATGTTCTCTTTTTGATAATATGGGTGATTTGAAAAGAAATTAAGTAATTTATTGCTTGCATTAGATTTTTTAGTATATTTAGTGTTTATTTTTCCTCCATCTATGATTATATCCATATCAAGAAATTTTATTTTGAGATATTTCAGCGGTGAATTCAATTTTTTTGTGGGATTTATTACGTAATTTTAAAATTTCTTGGTAGCTGTTTTTCATTGTTATAATTATTAAGTCGTCTATATATTTTCTTATTAAGATTGATTTTATTTCTGTCTTCGTTATGGAATATTTAATAAATTGTTGATATAAATCCCACTCAAATTTATCGATAATGTAGACCTCATCGTTAATCCATGTAGTTGCGGAATATAGTTCCCTTTATATTTAAAAAAAATTGTACTTTGTGCACAGATTTAGACCTTCAATGAAAATGTTCCTGTCTTTCATTGGCGTATTGTTTTTTATTTTTTCCAAATTAACCTCTATTAGTTTCAAGCAGTCATCTGCTGGTACATTAGTAAATAGAGATTTTACATCAAAACTCACTATGTCTATTTTTCCATTACTTATTTTAAGATCTGCTAGTATTTTTTTGAATTCAAGTGCATTTCTGACATCATACTCCTTGATATTTAATTCATTCAGAGCAGTATGTAATAATTTTAATAAGGCTTCAATTGGCCCATTTATATTATTAATAAATTACATTCAAATTGAAAGTTTTTTTAAACATAACTTTTTTTTACAATAGAGTTGTGAAATTGTACAAGCTTTTAAGTGCTTAGAATAACGGAATATGCCCTACTAAATGTTTCCTTTTGAGCAATTTAGTGATGCAGGTATGCATGTCAAAAGGAATTATAGGTGTAAGTTATTGGTTCAGTTGGTCATAAAAGTGTCTCCTTTTGTGACAAGGGTTACACAAAATGCCAATATACGAAGGGAACTAAGTACCGCTAGTTTAGGAAGTAGTGATAATGATCATCCGGCATTTCCTACTACTTGAAAAACAAAATTTTTAGACTGCTACCTGAGCACCTGAGAAACTCAAGAAATCTGACTGCGAGCATAATTGTTAAAGAAAAACAATTGAAGTTATTTTACTCCAATTTTTAGTTACTTTAATAAAAACTACAAAATCGATGATTCTAAAAATCATGTTACTGTAGAATAACAAAGTAAGTTATAATTTTCAGAATTTATAAAAAAAAAAAAAAATCATTTGTTATATAAAAAAAATACTTTTTATAATTTTTAACAATACTAAACAAAGAGTACAAAAAATATAATAAAATAGATAAATACGGAGTATTATGGATATAAGAGTTTTCAAAAAAAGTTTTTCAAAGAGCAAAATTTTTTGTTCCCAAAATACAAAATCTATATTTTGGCAAATAGCAAAGTAATTGATTTAATTGAGTTAATAATTTATATTTCGCAAGGTATTAGTCACCATGTGATTTGTCATCACAGATTCACAAAACTTTGATTTCTCGCTGATGAGCCAAACACTTTTGTTGTATAAAGAATTATATCTCAAGAACTATTGGACTTTCAAATGTCTGATGGCATTCAAACAAAAGTCAATGGCAAGTAACATACAGCAGGTAGTAATTAATATTTCTTAATGTAGTAGTTTCGCTGAAATTTGTCACAAACATAGATTACAAGCTGATGGGAAAATATATTTGGTGTACAAAGACCGATATCTCCAGACTTTTTAGTCGTTTAAATGTGTATTATTACTCAAATGAAAGTTAATAGCAAATACTATACAGCAGTTATTAATTAGTATTTCATAACTTAGTAGTTTCGATGAAATATGCTACAACATATTCACAAAACTTAAATTTCACGCTGAAGGGAA
Source organism: Halyomorpha halys (assembly GCF_000696795.3). NCBI lineage: Eukaryota > Metazoa > Arthropoda > Insecta > Hemiptera > Pentatomidae > Halyomorpha > Halyomorpha halys. Next base: position 320,098 of record NW_027116348.1, read on the forward strand.
AATACTTTTGGAGTATAAAGTTTATTTCAAGAACTATGGGACTTACACATATCTATTAGCAATCAAATGAAAGTCAATAGCAAGTACTATTCAACAGTAAACAGTTAATATTCATTAGGTAATAGTTTCCTGGGAATTCGCCACAATAAATCCGCAAAACGTTTATTTCACATTGATTGAAAAATACTTTGATGGTATCTCAAGCACTATTAAATGTACATATATTTATTAGCATTCAAATAAAAGCCAACTTTAAGTGCTATAAAGTAGAGCATAATTAATATTTTGCTAGCAATAAAATTTTTATCATATCTTCCAAAATGAACACAAAATGTCGCTTTTTTGCAAATCTACTATTCTTTAAATGAGGTTCTGTTTTTTCTTATTGTAAGTAGTTTTAATGACATGGAGCTCTATATGAACCACGTTAATCCCTTATTTTCATGATTCACATTTATCATTCTTAACTATATATATATTTATCATTAAACGAATCAGGAATGGGCGTAAAATATCTTCATTTTTCTCCTCTTAGGCACTTGGAGTATAATCCTTGTTTGTTCAAAAACAGAAATTTCTTTGGATAACTGGGATTCATTTCCATTTTACTGATGCCCGATAATAGGGGTATTCAAGATGTTGTGTTAAGTGTAAAATGTTTTACCATGTTAAATGTTATAAGTATAGCATTGTGAGCAGCCCAATTTCAAGCCATATTAAAGGTTAACTGCATAAGAGCTCCTAACGGATTTTCTGAGCAACTAGCTTTATAATTTTTCGTTCCAAAACTTCATGTTATTGTTTACTCCTAAGTTTTGATTAAAGTAATTTATTACAACATGCCGAAAGTGGGTGAAAAGTGGAAGTTGTGTAAGTTTGACTTGTGTGGAAGAGAATCAAGATGAGCTGATTGACAACTGTCATAACACTATTATTATTGTCATTCATTGCTTTATTGGTTTTAAAAATATCCAAAATAATACTAACACAATCAAAGCACAAAAAACTTAACACGGCAACAAATAAAACGGTGACGAGCTCAGCGGGTCTGTTGCGTGACGTCATTCTCCATTTAACAGGCCTAGTAACTGACTCTCATCTGTGCTTTATGTTATATCGTTTTAACATGGTAAAAAAAGGAAATATTTCTCCATTTATCAGAAGTTTTTCTATTTAACACGCTTTAACATGTTAAACTAAAGATCATGAGTACCCCTATTGTAGAGAGGAGGTAGCACTGATTTGGCTTAGAATAGGTAATACCTAGCTCACTCACTCCTATCTTATCTCAAAACAAACTCCTCCAAAATATCAATAGTGCAACAACAATATAACAATGAGGCATGTCTTACAGCGATGATATTACATATATTATAAAAGAATTGTAAGCAAAAATAAATAAAAAATTAATGATGTCAATGTTTTACATCACTAAACAAAAAGTTGAGCATGAAAAAATCTACTAATATCCTAAAAAGATTTCCTCTGGCTACACATATTCAGAATGGGCAACACATAACTCAACCAAATGCTTTAAACAGACCTTAACATTAGTAACTTCAGTAGTAAATACCCTAGAAACAACCATACGTCTTCTTCCACCACCAGATAAGATTTTCTGCTTCATTTCATTATTAAAAGAGTAGACTTTTAAAAAATAGTTGGATTTTTTAAACTCTAATCTTTTGGTGCCTACAAATGGTTCACTGTCTATTATTAGGGTACTTACTTTAAAGTAAAGAGCAATAATAATAATCTGTTAATTTATTTTCTAGTCATAATTTCTCATCAGTTGATTCCATCAATGCCAGCAATGCTCTTCCCAATTCAATGATCAAGAACGCGCTAAACGAGTGTTATTTCTGAAACCCACAGCACTCTTTGAATTTTTTCAAAATAAATTTGTTCACATCCTACAGGAACAGAGTTCTATCCCATTATTCATTAATAACGATGTATAATTTCATTATTTTGTAATTTTTACTCCACCGTTCCCACATTTTTCAACTGAACATTTCGTTAAAAAAATAAATCTTAAAGGTGAATTTGAATGGATATACAAACCTCAGAAGTTGAGTGAATCGTTTGCCATTTTTTTATTGATATTTACTACTGTACAAAAAATACATTTAGTAAATTTGATATTAGATTTTAATGAATACAAACATGGATAGAAACTTCTCATTGCTAGCACTCCGATAACATTTCTACATTAGAAAGTCTAGAGACCAAATTCTTTTCAGGGTCTTGGAGCATTGTCAGGTTACAAATTAACCAATTACAAACAAGCAAGGTAAGAAATTAGTGGGTTTGGGTGCTTAGGGAGTATATAATGGAAGGATCGATATCTGGTTTGGGCAAGCTCGAAATTGATAAATGGAGCCTTAGGGGTATCCATGATATTGTGTTAAATATAAAATGTTTTATCATTTTAAACGTTATTAGTATAGAATTGTGATCATTCCTATTTAAAGTCATGTTAAATGAGCTCTCATGATCCTAGCGGATTTTTTGAGCAAATCGTTTTATAACCTTTCCTTCCAAAACTTCATGTTATTTTTTACATATAAGTTTCGAATAAAGTAACTTATTACAACATGTCTAAATTGATTGAAAAGTGGAATTTGTGTAAAAGTTTGGCTACTGAGTGTCTTATTGATCTTCTAGCTTGTGAGGAAGAGAATCAAAATGAGCTAATTGACGACTGTCATTACATTATTATTATTGTCATCCATTCTTTCATTTGTTATAAAAACATCCAAAACAATTTTTAACAACAAACAATGAATACCCCTTAAGTGGTCCAATTTCACGACGCTTTATTTGGCTACCTAAACCCTTATGCCGAAAGAGCCAGAATCTTGCGGACTAGGAAAAAAAAGGGGGTTAGTGGGGTCCTAAAGGTTAACTCAAAAGTGTCAAATACATCACCATTTTGAGGTTCGATTGTACTGCACTTTGTACCTAGATTCCTGTTGCACCCGTTTTCCATTTGTACCTTTTACAACATTACTGTAAACTAGCAGGGGCAAGATTTATCGCAAGGACTGCAGTTAAATCTATGTCAGACCTACGGTTCAAAAGGTGTCCCTTTCACTGAAATGCCGAGCTATTGTCCCAATACTATATTGGACTTCATAGTAACAAATTAAATAAACTCTACTAACATATTTTGAAATAAATATAAAGTAAATTTATTTTCTTGAAAAATGGTCGACGTTAAGGATTTAATCTTCATCCTTTTTTAAACGGCTTTAGGTAAATTTACTTTTTTATTTTAATATTTATTTTTCACTATGTTTTAGAACTTGCCAAGGCTTTCTTTGGAATTTCCTTCAGATGAGTGCTGCTTATACATTAGTTTCATCAAAATCAATTGCATTGTTCTGAACATTTGATGATGATAACGCTGTATCTGAACAGTAGATGATGATAAGGCTGTATCTTAACTCAACAACCATAGCGCAAAGTGCCTTGAGTCGGACTAATAAAAAATCAAATATGTGGATTATTCTTAAAAACCCTTGGGTTAAAACTAACTAACTAACCAACGATTGGTAAAGAAAGATTGTTTACAGTGACAATTATAGTATACGATTAATAAACTTTGAGTTTATAGAGGTTTTATAGAGATTAAGGTAATAGAGAGATGGGATGAGAATTTTGACTATAGATAGTTTTCATATTTTAAAAAATATATTTTTCAAAAAAGTATTATGAGAAATGAGGCTCTCGACCGTTAAACGGTATCTGAAAAAATAAAAAATTTTACAATGTTCATTAGTTATTACCTACAACCAATGGTCACTTAATACAACTTAATAATAACATAATTCTTTCTAAAATACAAATTTCTATGAAATTAAGCCTACAATATTTTGCCATCCTAAAAACGAATGAATGTGAATATAATGAATTCATAATAAATGTTAAATACATACCACGTTTTACAACCAAATGTTTTAAATATATTGAATTTTAAATTTTTAGCGATTTTTCCTTTTAATTTCATTTTCCTATCACCTCTGACTAGTGTCATGAATGCGCAATATGATCCTAACAATATCCCCCCTACTAACCAACCAGGTGTTTCAAGACGACCATAGCTTCAGTGACCTTGGTAGAATTAGAACTAGTAAAAAAGTACAAAAATAAAACAATAAAACAGAAGATTTCTTGTTGATTCGATAATTACACGTATACTAGATTGTATATAATTATATGGAACAGCTGACCGACACGAAACCATTATCAATTGTAAACAGCTCGGGAGACCTCATCTGTTGCCCTACCTGGGCGGAACGGCCACAGGTGTTGGTCTAATAGACATATAAATATGTATGGGGGATCCGGCTAGTTAGGCGGTAGCATTGTGTGTCCTTTTTATTTTTTGTGGCCGCCCCCGAACTGGGGAGGTAAATATGTCACTTTATTATCCCCGGGAGCTTAAGCGAGGCCCGGTAGCCGCTGGGGATTACGGCGGCCGCGTTTAACTAAAATATATTCCGTCACTGAATTAGGGGATTCCGGTCCAGGCGGGGAATTAATATCGAATATCTCTCCGGTCGGGGCACCATCTTAACACCTTCGGCCTTCCTCCACTCATAGGGTTCCACTCAGATCCAGCTTTATATCTTATGTAAACGTTCCCATATTGCTTCTACAAACTGTCTCTTGTAACGTAGTCCTTTGTTTACAGCAACAGTTGAAGGGTTTTCATAATTCAAATTGACGATTGACATAACTGGCAATGGCACAATTAAATTCCTGTGACAGAATGATAAACTTGTTCCTAATCAGGTTCGTTGTCGAGGAGGGGTATGGAGGGCAAAATTCTTGGAGCACGGTTTCTCAGTTAGCTTCAGTAAATCAATCAAATGTTTTGTTTATTAAGAATTTTTTGTTAAACATCCTTGTTGTATTTGTTAGATATCCTCCTCTGTTAAATCTTCAATCAGAGAACATTAAACTGATTATTGGTATGATGAACATTTCGAGGACGCCACCAAGTTTTCAATGGCGTTTGTTGATCAAAATAAACATGTTCTTTATTATTTTTTTTTTTACCACTCTTTTTCCTCAAATAGTTGGTTAACGTAACCAGGGTTAAATATGACTAATTTAAATTTACAACTGCTAAAAATGCAATAAGTGATTGTGTTCTGTGGACTCAAAAAATAATGGAAATTAAAAAATAATCATAAAAGATAGGCCGCCTTGATAAATCCAAGTTTATTTTATTTTATTATTTTTTTTTTTTGTAGTTCTACTAATGGGTAGATTCTTCATACGTCTATACTGTGCCATTAATATAATTCACATCACATTTACTTATTGTATATATTTAATTTAGTAGTAAATATCAATTAATGAATTTAATTAATTTTTTTTTTATGACCCACTTTCTGGCCACTTCACATATGGGGTATATCTAGAGGAAACCATCATAATCTAACCATGGTAGGTGGTTAAGTTTTCATTTCGTGTGACCGCTACAGAAATAAAAGTCGATTCTCTAGGCCGGATTCGAACCGGCATCACTGCAGTACCGATGAAGTTGCTTAACTCCCTTAGCTACAAACTAAAATAAGGATGCGTTGGTCCCTATTATCAAGGAAAAAAATTCGTTCTTTAATAAGTCAAACAATGAAAATTATTTATGAAGTGAGGTATTGACATCACGAACAAGAGAAAAAAATTCTTTTTTTTATCAATACTTTTTTCATAATATTATTGACCATTATTTCCTTAGCACACCTCTCCCACCTATTCATTTAGGTGACTTCACTTAGATACATTCCTAATCATTGCATTATTGTAATAATAATGATAGTAATACAAATAAATTTCTATTTCCCTGATTTACCATCAAAGATTTGCTCCAAAATTGGTCCCATTGGTACCAATCATAAATAATCAACCAAGATAATTGTAGATTTGTAAGAGATAAAAGAATAAACCGGGTGATTTATGCAGCGTTTATGATGTTATTTCACCAAAATTTGCATACATTTAAATTAATGCATGAACTGCCAAAGAAATAATTTTGTTTCGATATTTTCGTTGAATTTTTAGTTAAATTTAATATTCTCATCTCTGCCCTATGATGAAACCACGGAAGACACGAGCACTGAGAAATGTATTGGATTTAGGAATATGGATCTCTAGATTAAGGTGGGCGTGAATAGCAGATGAGCCAATTTATGGATTTTCCATGTAAATTTTTCAATATTTGCGAAGAAATTTACATGCCGTCTAGAATTATTCTTTAGTATAAAATACTGCTCAATAATTTGTTTGATAGCTGTATTATACGTTTGCCTGTCATATTTAATAGAACTACTACATTCCTAAAAAACTAGTTCACTGTGTTATTTTTTTTTTATAAATATAAAGAATTTATCAACATAAACATTGATTATATAAATCAAATATTATAATTGGAAAAGTTTGTCGGGGAAGGGGTGTGCGGAACAACATAAATAAACAAAACCATATTTATTTATTTTATGCCGACGTTTCGACCTGAGTCTTCATCAGGGCTATAGAACAAAAGAGATAACAACAACATTTAGAGTAAAATACAATTGAAAAGGAATAGTATACAAACAAATTTAGAATTATACAAAATATTGAATTAAATCATAAATGATAAAAAATTGATAACTTATAATTGAATAGTACAAAATTTTAATTGATTGATATTCATGGAATTGTATGATAGTAAATTGAAAACAGTGACAGATGAAATATAATATCATGTAGGTAAGAAGATATGTATAATATAAGGTATGCAAGTAGTGTCTAAAAAAACTGAAAATTAAATAAATAAATTGAATCTACAAATTGAACGTTATGACAGACAATGAAACATAGTGAGTGGCTTATATCTGAATTACATTGTGAGTATTAACTTATATACTTATACTAAAAATATAAATATATATTATATACAATAGGAAAAGGTAGTATATGGAGAAAAGGAAAGAATAATGTAACAAATATGAGAACGAGAAGGGAGACTTACGTTGTGGCGTAGAAGGTAGGCTAGCAGTTGATTGATGTAAGAGTTTATTATCTACACCTCATTACAAATATTATAATGTTAATAAAACACTTATAAAGTTGATAAATATCTTCATTTTATTATACACGAAGACAACAAGGGGAGAGGAAGGAGAAACGAGGTATCTCAACTTTTTCTAAAAGTTCAGAAGAACAAAGTTCATATTGGAGTCACAAATTCTTTACATTTCTACAAATAATTCAAAGCCGATTTTGAGCCGTTTTTCCCCTGTTCTTAATCAAAATATGCTAGAAACCGTTATAAGAAACTCATGTTTGAAAAAACTATTTATTGTTACCCAACGTTTCGCCCCACCATACTGAGCTTCTTAAGGGCTAAATGAAAAAAACAAGATACAAACATTTTAAGAATTGACATAATATTTAAATAAATACACATAGAAAATACGAAAATATGTTAAAAAAATATTAAAAAAATTTTTACTCATAAACAAAAAAAAATTATTATTTTTTTTTTGTACATATTTACGAATTTTCTCTATACATTTATTTCAATTCTTACAATGTTTGTATCTTTTTTTTTGTCATTTAGCCCAGACGAAGCCCTGCAAAGTAGAGCAAAACGTTAGTTAACAATAAATAATTCTCTTTTCTATACCTTTATTAACCGCCACCTGGACTATCTTCCTACAATAAATTAAATCAGCTCCTATAGCCTGATATTCAGCAGTAAATGTATATAGTACCACCAGAATATACGCTGTGGCAAATAAATAGATATGTATGAGTTCTAGGTGATATCAAAGAGAATAAATTCCGTTGGCATTTCTACTGGTTTTTATTAGCTTGAAATTAACTTTAGATACTTCGTAGACCTACAGTCGTATATTACTGATGAGCTTTAAGTTGGTCACATGAGAATGATCATTAATGTAATTAAACAAAATTTCTATTCCTGCTAATTAGTAATTTAATAATATCCCTATAATTTTGTATTGAAAAATGAACACCTGCATCATCATCGTCCAAGGATTTAATAATCTCTTGAGATATATCTGGATCAATGCTTCCGTCTCTGTCATCACTTTTGGGTTTTCAACTCATCAAGTGAACTAGTGTCATTCTAGACACAATCCTATCGGCTTCCTTTTTTCCTAACATTTGCTCTAAGAGGACCATCCTGAAATACATTCCTCCTTCATCCTCCGCATATGTCCAATCCAATATTATCTGCCAAGTCTACGTTTAGCTTTCTGTGCAACATATAATTTATGGTTTGCTGCTTCTAAGATCCCCCCTAAATTGCTACAGTCCGTTCACCGCAAAAATTTGGCCTTCTGTTAGGACAAAAATAGAAAAATGTATCATTTTTTTAGGTGTTAGAAATGAAAAAAGTTGGAATGTTTGAAAATCCATAAGGGAGATTGAGACAAGCTGAACTTCTCCATTCAAACCTAACCCGCGTAAATGTTTCGAATAGAGGAAAATATAAAATGTTTTGGAATCACTCTTTCTAAATCTAACAAAAAAATATTAAAATTATCTCTTGAAAGAGTGTACCGATCTTGTTAAAACTTGCCTAAATTTTATTCCTTAAAGTACTTTATCTTCGAATATCTAAAATAAAGTTCAGAATTAAAAGACAAGAACAAATCTTATGGAAGAGAACTTTTTAGTTCTCTTTTTAGTTAAAAAGTCACATTTTATGGTAAATTATTATAAAAGTCTTTAAATAATTAACCGTATAGTACTAGGGAGCGGCGTGGCTCAGTGGTAAGGCACTGTTCTACTAAATCCCAGAACCCAGGTTCCAATCCGGCTGAGACATAATTATTTATTCTATTACTATACCAGGGAGTCAACCATGTGAGTTCAAGAGCCCCCCGAGGTTCACCAAGTATCACATAGTAGGTACTCTTAATTGGGGATAAATCTGGTGGTCCAGCGTAATTCTGACCAAATCAACTCCTTGCACAATCATTGGCCTAGCAACAGTACTTCCTTACAAATTTTTTCACCTCTGACCCTTCATGGATTGTAGTGGTACTGATTTATTTAAAGGGATTATTAGTAATATAAGGGATTACATTAATACAGTATTGTTAGCAATGATAAAGGTGTTGGTCATCATTTTAGCTTAGTGCATTCAGTAATGAACCTTAATTATCGACCAAGAAATTAAAAATTAACATTCTCTCAAAATTTTATATTTTACTTAGCATTAAAAAATCGAAAAAATGGTATCTGGTGTATTTAATCTCACAACATTACCTACTATTTTGCGTGCTAAGACCAATACAATTATTCCTTCATGAATTTTCAGTAATATTGGCCCAATAGAGATTTTATATTTTTTCTAATTAGTCTTATTTTACAATTGAAATATCCTCACAAAGATCATTTAGATTGTTCCAGATGTTTAGCTTTCAAATTAACCAAAAAATTAACAAAAACTGTTTTCCATGGTTATCAATCAACTAACTATTTTATATTATTCAATTCAATATTTTGTATAAATACAAATTTGTTAGTATAGTATTTCTATTCAATTTTATGTTTCTCTAAATGATGGTTGTTATCTCTTTTGATCTATAGCCCTGATGAAGAACTGAAACTCAGTTCGAAACGTCAGCATAAATAAATAATTTTTTGTTTATTTATGTTTTTTTGGCTGACTGCACAGCTGACCAGCTTCTCCAATTAGTAATCTACTAATTCGACTATCTAGTCATTATGATGATCGTGAGCCTACTGGTCTTTGTTGCCTACTCTTGGCGGCTGCTTTGAAGTTGTCGGCGAGTACTAATCAAGGTGGAAGTGTAAAAATTCGGAACTGCCGAGAAATAAATGCAAAAAAAAAATAGGTATACATCATACTTAAACAATTCTGAACTGCCGAGAAATAAATGCAAAAACATTTAGGTTTACATCATACTTAAACAATT
>NW_027116348.1:330118-330493 GCF_000696795.3 Halyomorpha halys
TGCCGAGAAATAAATGCAAAAACATTTAGGTTTACATCATACTTAAACAATTTGGAATTGCCGAGAAATAAATGCAAAAACATTTAGGTACACATACTTGAAAAACATAGTTTTGGTAACTGGTGGAAAGGGGGGGAGGTGGGCAAATAGTCCAGCATATGGGCGTATGGGTCTTTTGTGCCAACACTTGGCGGCTGCTTTGAAGTTGTCGGCGGGTAGTAATCAAGGTGAAAGTGTAAAAATTCAGCCTCCCAAAACATAAATATTGACTGCCCCAGCTGGGAATCGAACCCTCAACATTCATATCCCTTGAAAACATATAGTAACAAAATAAAACCTGACATGTATATATGTATATATATATGTATATACATG
>NW_027116348.1:330822-340516 GCF_000696795.3 Halyomorpha halys
ATAACAATTTAACAATAAGCCATGTTTTACAAAGATGCCCATATTTTACACCACACCTCAGTAGCTTGGGACTGAGCCAAGATATCTCAAAAACTATTGGAGACGATGATAAGGCAATAGAATTGGTGTTCCAGTTTTTAAAATCACAAAATTTACTGACAAAAATATAACTTGATCGGAAGAAAAAAATAAATAAATAAAAAATTAAAAATAAATAAAATTTAACGAATATTAGCAAAATTAAATAAAATATAAATGGCGTTGATGACCAATGAAGTTTGGCGCCACTAAACAACCAAACAAACAAACAAACCTGACATGCATCTTCCCTCAAATCCAATTTAAATGTTTTTTGTTTCCCTTTTTTTTTTAGTTTTGTTGGGAATTTAAAGATCTGTTGACAACAGTACGGATCTTCATTTTTTCCTGCATTTTCTCCAAGTTGTTTGTTATAATTGTAAAGTTTAAGATCTTTAAGCTGACGACTTCAAGTTCTGTCAAAATTATGAGATCCTTTTTGGCGTTTAGATAAGAACAAGTTATTTGATATTGCGTACTTCTTGTACGATTTGGTACTCCTACAAAACAGAACAGGGAGCAACTAAATCATCCCATTCATTTAAGATAATGCTTATTTTGGGTGCAGAGGTCTCTATAATGGACAGGCCCATTAAAAACTGTACATTGAAAATTTGAAGCCTGTTTAGGAGCTAAGAAAGTTAAAATCCGTCTGGTCATTTCTCTAACACTTGAATTTTTTAAGATTTAGCACCAATATCACTGGCCAATGCTAATTCTCGGAACTTGTCGCTAATATTTCTTTTTACAATAGTTTACTTATTCGATCTATTTATTACGCTGAAAATATTAAGAAACATAATTCAAAAGTGAAGTTTTTTTTTCGTAACTTCCTTTAATATTAAATTTATACAATACATACATATAAATGACAAATGTATTCTAGCATACTACTGCCTTGGATTGCCTTGTAGCATTGTAAGATTAATAAGTGAAGTTACTGCGCCTTTAACCTATATGGGCCTATAATTTTTTTTTTTTTTTTTATCGTGAGCCTATGAAAAGTATCGAGAGTCTTCTAGTCGGATCTTGCTAGCTGAAAAAATAGCGGCTGAGAAAAAATTCATTTTTAAGTTCTGTTAAGTAAATAAAAAGTGTATTATTTTCTTTTAGAAAATGATTCAGTTCTTACATAGACTGTACAAGAGATACAGAAGATGTCATTAAAAAATAAATATTAAAGTATTTAAGATACAAGCCCCCTGAACTTTATTTTATTTTAGAAAAATCTAACTTTTCACTCATTTTTAATTCAGAGTTTCATGCCTTTAAACTAACACTAAAACACGTAATAGAACATCATTTCAAGTAGAGTAAATTGTCAAAAAAAAGGAGCCCTAATAGAGCTGTTTAGGTTAAATAGTTACTGAGATACAATATTTTAAAATGTTAACAATAAATAACGAAAAGCCTATAGCTATTGGCTTATTTATTTATATTTTAGACGTACCTTTTAGCACTCAAATTAAAGCTAGTTTAATGTACTATCAATTGGTTTACCTTTCTAGGCGTAGAAGATTCCATATTATTTGCCAAATTAAATTCACATGATTGATTTCTAGTTTTTCAGACAAAACTTTTCGTTTATGAAAAACTATTTCTCAGGAACCATTAGATGTACAAATGTCTGTCAGGACTGGAATTTACGCCAGTTAGATATGATATAAAGTTCATGAAATTTTCGTCATAGGAATTATATGTATCATAGTTGTCAAAATAAATACAGAAAATGTTGATTTTTTTTAATCTGGTTTTCGCTCCCAACATTCCACACAATCCGCTTTATTGAAAATTTCCCAAGACCTCCAATCAGTTTTAGACAACCATCAAATAACAATCTTAGTTCTTTTTGATTTTTCTAAGGCTTTTGACACAGTTAGCCATAAGATCCTCCTTAATAAACTTCAAAACCTTTCCATGTCAAAGAGTGTCCTAAAGTCGTACCTCTCCTTCCTGTCCTATCGTTCCCAAACAGTCGTCATTCCGAATAAACCTCTTTCCTCTCCCCTGCTTCTGTCACAAGGTGTTCCTCAGGGCTCCTCACTTTCACCAACCCTTTTCTCCATTTATATCAATGATCTTCCTGATTCCATTCACCACGCATAGTACCACCTATACACAGACGATCTCCAAATCAATCTGTCCTTCCATCCCTCCGAAATGCTTGACCATCCAAAAGATACAGGAAGATATTGACAGCATTAACGCATGGGCGTCTAACAACGATTTGAAGCTGAATGCCAAAAAAACGAAGGCCATTCTTATCGGTTCCAAGCGTCTCCTTCATACCCTCCCTTACTGTCCTCCTCTTGTCCTTAACAACCAACCGATTCACTTCTATCCTACAATAAAAAACCATGGTGTCATCTTTGATCAACACCTCTCCTGGAATAACCAAATTTCCCAAATCACACGCAAATTCATAACTGCACTCAAACAATTCATAAAATTCCGTAATCCCATTCCTCAGAACACTCGTCAGCTCCTAGTATCCTCTCTCGTCTTCCCCCACTTCGACTACGGATCCTTGGTGTATGGAGGGCTATCTGCAGGACTAGAGTTGAGACTGAAGAGACTCATGAATTGTTTTGTAAGATTTATCTTTGGGTTCCCTAGGCACTCTCTAGTCTCCCGCTGGTTTTCCGAGTTAGATAGAGCCACTTCTCTATCCAACCTCCCGAAGGCAATCCCTCCTTGGTGTTTTTCTATTCCAAGTTCTTAACATCAAAAAACCTACTCCTTCTCTCCTTTAAACAATACCTATTCCTTCATTTATTGAATAACCAAACCTCCACATCTTTGTAATCAAATAAATAGGCAGTTATTGATTAACATTATAAACAGTAGTAAAGCCAATATACCAATGTAATTTCATTCTACTATCTGAAAATTTGTAAACGCTCGCCAGATAAAAATCTCACTATATGAACCATGTAATTATTCTTAGGGGACATATGTCCCAGAATAAAGTTATTTTTTCATTTCATTTTTTTATGTTTTCAAAAAACCTTTGGTTTATGAAAAACTATATGTTCCTAATAGTATATCTATATACTATATAGACTATTACACCTCATATTTAAGATAATTTTCTCAATTTTAAATCGTGTTCCATAAAGGTTTTTAGTGCTGTCGGTACTAAGTTCTAAGGATATGGAGCTCCAAATGAAAAATATTTAGGTTATCATGGAATCAAAGAACATACGTACAACATAAGTATTCAATATTTATTATTGAATTTATTTATATATAATTATATTATTTATTTCTTAATTTAGTTTGCTGTATATCTTGTATAGTCCAGGTAAATAATGAACCATTTTCTGAAAGTAAATCACACACTTTTTTTTTTACTTAACAAAACTGAATTTTTTTTTTTTTTTTTAGTAACATAATCTGAATGGCAGACACTCATTTTTTTATTGACAATGCAATAAACATTCAAAAAAGTGCTATAGAAGTTTTCATCAGATGTGATTTTTTTCGCACGGGCTTTTGGACTAATCGGCGTCAAGGTTCTTTGATAAATTAGGAAACAGCTCTATATAACTACAATAAATAGTTAGTTCAGTGTTGACACTGATTTTTTTCCTCATTGCGAATGATTTTTCCGACCCGAAAAGCATGAGATATCACATGAAAACCTATGAATATTCCGTTCCTACTCTCATCGTATGTAAATCCCCTACTTATGATAAGCTGCCATTTCTACGGAGGGATTTAGCTGTAACGGTACCTTTGTTTAGAAACAGCGCGAGACAAAGCTCGGGTTATTGTGTCGTTTTTCAAAAATTTCCATTTTATGAGGTATTTTATAATTGAAGAGAAAACATCAATGTGGTTTTGATTTACATTCGAGAAATTATCCTTATTCAGACAATTATATATATATTGCGTCCGAGGTATTATCTTTATAGGGATAATTATAGTGACAAACATTAAGTCAATCAGAAACAATCACAAAGGGAAATGGATCGAGTATAAAACAAATACGATTAATATAATAGTATCTTAGTAATACTAAAACGAAGGAAGTCAAATAAAAATTATTTGACATTCAGTACATAATTGGTTTCTGTCAAGCATATCCCTGATTATTGTTAAAAATAAATATTAAGCTGCTTACATGGTTTTGACTAAGGTAAAAACCAACAATTTCAGAACAAAATAAAAAGATTTATATTAGTTGAGTAATGAGGAGCTAATACAGTAAAAGTGGCAAGAAGAAATTCCCCAAAACTTGCTTTTCTTCGAACGAAAACTTGACTTACGTTTAAGTTTTACTTAGAAGTCTCAAAGGTATAAATAGAGACGCTGAAGCATACTTGTGCATGTGAAGTCAATGTAACTCAAAAATGGAAACACCTACTAAGCAGGAATTATTAATGGTGGTTCTTACTTTAGCTGTATATGTGCAGTAAGAGTAGCCTTTCAAAAAAAAACCAAAAAAAAAACCGAACTTCAAGGTTTTAAAAAATGTATTTTTCCTAAAACGATAAAAGAGTGTACTTAAACCGTCCGTAGAACAGTACAAGTTAATGAATAAAATCTTACTAAGATATTGTTTATTGTTGAAAATTAACAATTTACTACGATGCGAGTTAATACAAAATTTTTCAGAGTTTAATCTTTGGAAATTGAGGTAAATTTTTATGGAAGGATATAAAAATAACCTTGGCAATTTATTTAATTCCAAATGACTTTTAATTTTATGGAAACAAATAAGCCTAGTACTTTTTTAAATCGATGCGAAAACGTCTTCCTTTGATAAGTTAAACAATAGACATTATTAATAAAGTGAATTAATGGACACAGAAATAAAAAAAATTATTAATTTTGTTTTGTATAAATCTCATTTTCATAATATGTTTGACAATTATTTTCGTAGTGTAATTCTCATCTCAAAACGTCTTCAATGTTGTTCTAAAAGAAGTTTCTTAACATGCCATTATTTTAGCTTATAAATAAATTTCTTTCTACACTGATTTATCATTAGAAATACCCTCAATATTCTGTGCCATTTATACCAGTCTTTGGAAATGACGTCTTATGAGAATTAGAGCTATTTTTATGGGAAGATATCAAAATAACCTTGACAATTTATTTAATTCCTTGTCAGGCTTATTGTATTCACTTACTTAACGAATATTGGTCAATGTTACGTTACAATCTCAAGGTAACGTATCAGATCATAATAAGAAAAATAATCAGAGGGAATATTGCCCTCCTGTCCCGCCCACAATTAATCATGATAATTCCTCATTTTATCTTACCTTGAAATTATTTATTCATAGCATTATAATTAATTGCAAAACTCCAATAATTACTAAAAATAGTTATACTTAAGAATTTATTCAACTGAAAAAAATTGCTTGTATTTAGGTATATTTTAACTCCCACCAAAACTAAGAGTGTACGTCGTAATCCAATTGACTATCAGAATCCCTAAAAAAAAATACCCAATCTCATTGAAAATTGCAGTTATGTCCGTTGGAGAACGACTCAAGAAAGAACAATAAATTAACAACACCCTCAAAAAATAAAACACACTCCTTTCTTATATTTCAGGTTATTTAGAAAAATGAAAATTGAATACAATAAAGTTATGAAGAAAATATTTTTAAAAATGAAATATTCGAATTCCTTTCATAACCAATCATTAGAATCCAAAATCCTCAAATAAAACCATCCATAAAGACCAATTGTAACCGATCTAGCCCGAACCAGATATCAATCAATCCTCCCTATCAGGAAAAATAATAGGTTTAAAACCAATTCGATTGTTCCTTCCATAATAAACTCCCTAACCATCAAAACTCTCTGGTTTCTAACCTTGCTTCTTCTTCTTCTATTCTTGACAATCCTCCGAGGCGCCTGAAAAGAAGATGGCCTCGAGACCTTATATTGTAAAAATGGTTTTAGAATGCTTCCAATGGGTAGTTTCTCTACATGCCTGTATCTCTCCATTTTTATATTACATCAAATTTACTTAATGTGTTGTTATGTAAATATAGTTGTAAATTGTAATAAATAAATAGACAAAAAATGGAAGATAAATAAAATAATTTTACTACCAAAAAAACAAGATTTACCCCTTCTTTGTCAAAAATGTGCCTTGATATAATTTCATATTAATCCTTAAATAATTTTTATTTAATGACATCATATTTTAAAAGAACGTTAGTATAGTTTTATTAACACTGAGCAAGGTTATTAGTTTTTACACATAAATTAAATTATAAAAATATAACTATTAATTGAACATTGAGTGAAGTCATTTATCGTTTGTGAACAGTCATACTGATCCGGCATACTAATTAATTCGAAATGACAATGGCAAATAAAAAAATTGAAATAAAAAAAATCAGAAAACTGAATAAACAATAGTTTTCCATAACACAAATTTAATATTAAATTAAGTGAGAATGAAAACAATTAAAAGACTGATCATGTGTAATATAAAAGAGGAAGATGGTATGTGGGCGGTAAAAAATGAAATCAAGTAGTAATTAAAATATTTAATTAAATCCAACGTTTCACTCTACATATGCAAAGCTTCATTACTGAATGGAAGTATATAAAATTGTTTGTGGCTCACATTAAATTGTTTAATTACTACTTGATTTTTTTTATCGGACCGTTTTCCTTTTATATTTGTTGAAGAAAATAATTAAATATAAAGAAGCAATAATAATAATTTTTAACTATTATTGGTGCCGATATTACTAGCAATCTCGTACAACGTACTTCCTTCCACTAAAGCACGTTAGAACATTAATTTTCTAGATCCTTCCACCTACTTCTCGGCCTGCTCTATAAACGTAACTCATTCCGTTTGGCTCAAATAAACTTTTTGGGGATTCGCTTATTGCTAAAAAAAAAAAACAACAACATTAGTTTGAATAAATAAACATTAATATTAAATAAAATAATTGATTTAAAAATAATTATCAATTTTGAGGAAACCTTAATGTTATCATTTAATACATTTAAATTAATTAATTTTGTATTATTATTAACAAAAGTGATATGTAGTAGTACGTAGTACTGTATGCAGTTTTGTATTCGATAGCATTAAAGTTCACGTTTTCTCACTTCAGTGAATCGCATTATAAAAAAACAAAAAATAAAATTGGTTAGTTTTTACTCTCGATGTTCCTGGGCGGTAGCTAATCCCGGGATAGTAGAAAACAGTGTAGGAAGAATTCAGAAAAGAAAAAAAAATGATGACACCGAGATCAAGATAAACACTTCAAAAATTCATACTGGAGGCGGGGGAGCAGGTAGCCAACACCTAGATATAAATCTAACTCCTCTGAGGCCACTAATGAACTGCCTTATCTTCTCTTTGACAGCTTCTCTTCTCAGTCACCGCCTCTCCAAATATATTAGATCCTAGTTTGTTTTTTTTTTCTTTTTCTATTCTCCCTTGATATTTCACGTCTTCTGTTGGTATTTATAAATTATTATGAATATTTTATTATAACACGGAAGTCCTCTCACGAAATAGTGAAATAAACACAGTATGAATTGTGAATATCAATAACACGAATTGAATAACCGATATTTAAAACGAACGAGCTTACAAAACAAAAAGTTTTCCCCTGCGAAAACTCTTGTTCCGCGTTTCCTCCTACTTTCGAAATATAAGCGATACCACGTTCATTCGTATAAACAATATAATATCAAGAAATTCTATTAAACATACACAATTAGAAAAGGTAAATACTTTAGGTAGTTTAGTTAAAATTAATTACTAAGCAGGTTTTATGAATTGTATAATAGTGTACAAAACATTATTTGAATCGATATTAAGATAATAAAAAATCAACCACAAAAAAAAAAACTAAAAAAAATATTTTACTGGGTACTTTCTTACTTCTATGATTCCCAATAATTGATTTTGATTCATCTAATCACCATATCTGCCTGTATTTTTTCTGAACTCCACATAATTTATTTATTATATTATAATTAGAATTAGCAATGTATGTGTGTGCTTGATAGATATTATTGGATCCTAATTTTAATCATTTTCTGCATCATCTTATATTATATGAATTCACTAATTGTAAATTTGCAGCTTTATTATTCACTTCAAAGTCTTTCGAGTAATATTATGACAATATAGTTTAATACAGACTCATTACTTATTAAATACATTTATTCTAACTCTCAATTAAGCTTTGAGATTAAAAATTAATTGAAATACGGAATTCCCTAAAATTTTAAGTAATTGATATAATACATAATAAATAAGAATTGAATAAAAATTAATATGTAATAAATAGTTCGTAATAAAAACGTCGAATCCGTTTATAAATAAACCAGTTTATCAGTAAATGTTTGAAAAATTGTTTTGTAATAGTTAATTAGAAGGTAATATAATTTAAATATCATTAAAAAAGAAAATTAAAATACTTAAGTAAATATATGACACAAAATATAAACTAATTATGACAAATCATATTTCTTAAATTATACAGTACGTTTATAAAATTATATAGAACATATTACACAATTGTGTTAATATAAGGAATACAAATTTGATTATGACCATACCAAATAGTTAATCCACTGTTAAATAGTGTTTATAGGCTAAATCGAGAAACTGCATTCCATTGCAACAAACATAGCAGCCAATTTTTTTTTTTTGGGGGGGGGAGTTGCATTCAGCGCACTGATTCAGTATTAGTGACACCGTAAGAGATAGACGCGCTGGGATAGACCTGTGAAGAGATATAGTGGTCTCAGGGATCTTCAGAACGAATTTATAAATATTATGCGTATTAGTATGCACGTATTAGTGTTTTAATTTTATTATTATATTTACTTAAATATTTTTTTACTTATTTTATTTTTATTTATTTCTGTACATATTTTGATTGTCTTTTTATTTTTTATAATTTTGGTATAAACTTGCTCGATCATATCACTGCTGCACATTGCTTAAGACTGCTGTAATGCACATCAATAAATAAGTATTTAAGTTAGAAAAAAAAATGAGTGCAGCAGAACGGTTTATAAATAAAAGTTCCCTAACCAGTTCGAAAGATAAACTAATATGATAATTTAACATATCGAAGAGAACTAAACAACTTTTTATAAGTAATTTACATCTAAACTAGAAGGCAGTTCATATCTGAATCTGATATTAAAAAGTCGAAGTTAATCTTAAAAAATGTCCTTGTACACGATAATTCGAACTTATAAAAAAAAAAATTTGATAATCATTAACAAAATTAGAAATTAATTTAGGATAACCATAAATTTATTTCTGATTTTATTTCGGGACCTACTAAATTATATTATTATTCTTTTATACAATATGTATTATTATATTAAACAGAAGTCTATTAGCTACGGAAAGAGAACTTTGAAGAAGAGTGATGAGAAAATACATGAGTATTGTGAAAGAATAAAAAAAAAATATATATATATATATACTAGAACTGAAGAACATGGAAATGAGCATGATTTCAACCATAGAAGAAGAAATGTTATAATGATTTGGTCATGCAAACAGAATATCTGTGGCAAGATGGATAGTTTATCAAAAGATAAACTAATCTGGTAATTTAACATATCGAAGAGAACTAAACAACTTTTTATAAGT
>NW_027116348.1:341726-376569 GCF_000696795.3 Halyomorpha halys
TATTTATTTATTTTTTATTTTTTTATTTTTATCATGCCATAGGCGTTGATGACCAGAGGCTTTTACGCCTTTAAGCAACAAACAACAACAACAACAAAAATACGAGAACTGAAGAACATAGAAATGAGCATGATTTCAACCATAGAAGAAGAAAGATTATAATGATTTGGTCATGCAAACAGAATATCTGGGGCAAGTTGGGTAGCTAGGAGTGGACATTTTTTTTTGAGAAATTGAAGGACAGGGAAAATCATATTAGTGGAAAATTTCTTTAAAAATAAATTATCTCTTTCCTTTAGCCCGAAATAGATTATTGTTTAATATTAGGCTGAGCTACACTGCGTTAAATAATTATTCGTACACTCAGGTTTTGGGAAAAAAAATCTGTTTAGTAATTTATTGTTACTAAATTAACTGATTATAATATTAATAAATAATATTCCGCATTAATTTTTACAAGTATAGAAAATAATTAAACCGTACAGTTTTGTAAAAAATGTTCATTTTGGTAAATTAAACGTCTAGAAGGTAAATGTTTGGCTTAGCTTACTTGACCATACATACATAATTGAAAACTATAGCTGGATTTTAAAATAACAAAGGAAGGAAAAATAATTGTTTTACATGATAAATTTACGAACTTTTTTTTACGGTTGTCTTTACTAGTAAAAATTAATGCGGAATATTAATCATAGGCATTAGTAATTTAAGTACAAGAAATTATTTAACACGGTTTTTTCCTCGAAAAACCAAGTGTACAAATAATTATTTTATCCTCTGTACTTCTAAAAATGATAAACGTTTAATAAATACAAGTTAACTCCAATTAGAAATGATGGAACACATTCTATAATTGTATACCTGCTAATTCCATAATTATAGGCATGCGAACATGTCTACGGAAATTAAAATGACATTTTCTAAGTGTAATGTATGTCGTATATGTGTGACCTTAATAAGGACTTATCTTGCACATAAGTAATAAAAATAAATTGTAATATAGTTCCAGAATGAATTACTCCCGTTACAATGGAGACTTATTGAAATTAAAGATTAGGAATACTCAATACAGTATTAAATTTTAACGTTCGTAAAACAAAATAACATATCGACCATAACCAAGCCTAATACTCATTTAATTACAGTTTTTAATAATAGTTGCAAATTTATTAATTTATTTATTCAATTCCTTTTTCACAATACCGTGGAGTAATCTTCTTGAATAAAAATCCTTTCTTAGCAGTTACCACTTAATTTTGAAGAAAAAAAAATTAATTAAAATTTCGAACACTGTCGGCTGTAGAAAAAAATGATAATGATTTGCGCCAACAATTCTTTATTTTTTGTTTTATAAAATTAATGATAGGGAAAATTACCATTGATCTTCGCCGATGTGCTAACAGTTACGCTGCTTAGCACTTTTGTCATATAAATATTTTGATGTAGATAAACTGGAGTTTAAAAAAATATATTAAGACAATCAAAATATTTTTATCTTATATTTTATCCAATTAATTCACTATATTTATTTCTTCTTATTTCTTTTTTCTTTTCTGAAATAATAAATTCATTTTTAGAATGAACTTATTAATTAAATAAACAAAGTATTATACATCCACATGCCTATTGTCAGTGAATAATGATCCTTCCATTGTTTCGCAATCCCTCCAATCCTACATCACCACCCTTGAAGAATGGTGCCAAAACTGGAGGATTAAAATAAATTCCAATAAATCCCACCAAATCACATTTACCCTTCGTCGTAAACCTTCGTCTTGCCCCACAGTATCTTTTAATAATACCCCACTTATTCCTGTTGAGCAGGATCCGTTACTTTGGACTAAATCTGGACAAATGACTGACATGGAATCCTCATACAAGACTGAAAAGACAGGAAACTGCTCGTCGATTCCGACTATTACAACAATTACTAGACAAACGGTCCAAACATCCAATCCATTACAAAAGACTGATCTACATGACTATTATAAGGCCTATCTGGACATACGGAATTGAGCTATGGGGCTCCACTAAACCATCTAATTCCTCTCGAATGCAATCCTTACAGTCCAAAATCCTTCGTAAAATCCTTAATGCGCCTTACTTTGTCACAAATCATCCATCAGGACCTCAATGTCCTCAATGTTGCCGATTTGGCCAGAACCAGATACCAATCCTTTCATAATAAATTTCCCAACCACCCAAACCAACTCGTTTCTAACCTGGCTTCTCCTTCACTACCTAATAATCCTCCTAAGCGTCTGAAAAGATGATCGCCTCGAGATCTTCTCCTTTAGAAGTGTTTTTGGAGTTCTATTAATGGGTAGATTTTCCACATGTTTGTATCATGTCATAATATAACTTACAGCAAATTTACTTGATGTGTTTATATGTATATAGATGTAAATAACAATAAATAACATATAAAAAAAAAAATCCACATTATGCGCGAAATTTTGCAACAACTTATTTAAACGCAAGTAGTACATGAAAAATACCAGTATTTCAAATTACAAGTTTAGGCTACAAACATTTGTAACATACTTTGTGCTATGCTTATTATAGAATATATACAATTTACTATGTTTTAGAAATTATTTATGTGTTTAACAATGTCATTGATGCAAAGAGAATTTGGCGTGTCTGCAAATTTCGTAATCTTCTGTTTAGCAGGATTTTAAATTGGTTTTCTATTGTCTTCGACATGCCAAACATTTTTAACTCATTATGTAATCTAATTAATTAGAAATACTAAATAATCAATTGACGTATATCAAAATTACAAATTATCTGGAACCATAATTCAAACACAATTCTCTCACAATTTTCCTGATACGTCACTTTGGCTAAAACCGACGTACATCACTTACAGCTATAATAGGTGGGTAAATGTAGGGGAAAAAAAAGGCGAAACCAAAGTAGTAATGGGGACAGAACCAGTTCTATGAAAGGATTTAATAAAATTTAAAGAGAAGCTCGCTTAAAGCCTCCACTGACCCCCAATCCAGCAAACAAAGGGTATTAGCCGAGGATTAAGTTAAGTTCAACATTAACAGGTGCATTCACTATAATACTCTTATATACAGGTTAATCTTGTACCTAGACATCAACAGGTCTTGTCGTTTTACTGTTAAATCAGGTATTTTCCACTTGTGACCAAAGATTAAGGGCTCTAACCTAGTAATATATCCCCTAAGGGGCACCAGGCTAAAGGAATTGATGTTTACACAGCTGTCGAAGGTTAGTGATAATTTGTCAGTCCCGTTGATTTTCAGGGGTGTCACTACAACAGTTGTTTGGAGATGGGAGAAGGTTCCAAATTTTAAGTTGGAGAAGGGAGAAGGTGATGTGATTTCCTGAAATCTATTAAATTATTCTAATATATAAACTATTATAAAAATATATTTTATAAAATATTTTTCATAATAAATCAAATGAAATATGTAATATAATATATCTTCCCAAAATGATTTATGATAAAAAATAAAATAGAAAATTTTACAATTTTAATGTTAAAAAAAAATGATAACTTCGTAATTGTTAAATAAAATTGTGATTTGTATAATATTTCGATTCATTAGTTGAGAATGGTTATATTAAATATGTGTAAAATGTTTTTTTTAGATGTTTAAAAATTGTTTTTAAACAAGAAAAAATATTACGTTATAGAGCTTAAAAAGACATAAAATATGTTTTCGATAGTTAGTAACCGGCATGCAAAAATTGTAAAAATCGATTAAAATCACCATAAATAATTAATAGTAATAACAATTATAATATAAAGCCACTCTTGAAGTTTCTGAAGTTGAAACGACAATCACAAATTCTATATTTAAATGACCACATGTAATTATTACATAACGATGTATATTTCACAGTAGTGCTTAGTATTGTTCCACTACCTTTATGAAAAATAAAATTAAATATTCTTTCTTATAGAAAAATTACAACTTTTTAATAATTTTCGAACTGGACAAATTTAGGTATAAAATTTATATCTTTTCAGCCATTTCGTCAATTAAACTTTTAATTAAATTAGTGGAAATGTACTAAGCACCCCAGTGAAGTAAGCCATCGATATGATAATTTAAATACAGGATTTCGATAGTGGTTTTTCTGAGTGTCTACCTTAAATAAAAAAAATTTTTCAAATACAAGGATAATTTGTTCCGAAAATTGCGAATATGTAGAACAGTTGACGTATACAAATTATAGGTAAAAACCCATAATGATTTTTAAAAATTCTGTTTACCTGCGAATAGATGATCTACAATCTCAATATCATGAAATATATGTGAGCTTCGATTTAATATCTCAAAATGTGTTTTAATACTGTTGTTTTATTCGCCCGCAAGCGGAAGGCTTGTAGGACCAAGTGATACGTGGTGGTGGAGTTGTAAGTCCACACGACATAATAAATGTCTTAGACATCGTAAACACAAGATTACAATAGTAAGTTCATTTTCAATTAATTAAATAATAAAAAATGAACGAAATAATGCTACCTTCAATAATCAAGTAGAAGAAAAAAATATATTAAAACATTTTTTATAAAAAGAAATTAGGATTCCCATATTACGGAAATATTTATATAATTTGTTCATAGTAACGTGATAATTTTAAGTATAAGCAAATCGTTCCCGAGATTTATATAGATGATTTTATAATTATAAAATATATTTTGAACGATAGAAGATTAGGTTTACTGATTCATTATATCTTATTTCTTTTGTTAATGCCGAATAGTTTATAGATACGATCGTTCCTTATTTTCTCTTAATACTAATTGTAAGTTTATATTAATTTCATCATTTCATTTTTAAAAGAATAAGATGGGCGTGTAAAGTTGCGGGACCCAGTAACGAACGGATCCCTAAAATGTTAATTAGCATTGAACTGACGAGTAAACGTCCCAGGACCTGACCGAAACGTAAATAAAATGAAAAATAGTTTATTATTCTGGGACTAGGTCCCTTTAGAACAATTACGAAGATAATTTTAATTTTACAATAACATATTTTGGCCCAAAACAGTGAGGTCACACTTAATTATAACTTAAATTAAAATTGTATGTAAATAATGTTAAATACAAAAAATAAATTAAAAAACTAACTGACTAAATACATAAAAAAAACAAAAAACAAATAGGTAGTTACTAAAATCAGTACTATTATAATATATTATAGGTAGTTACTAAAATCTGTACTATTATAATATATTACATGTAGTTACGAAAATCTGTACAATTATAATATTGGATTAGATTGGTGAAGTAAAAGGTAGTTAAATAGAAGAGTTTTAAACTCTTTATTGTTATTAGTTTTTTAAAGGTCAAATTCACGTTATGTTTTTGTTTATTAATATGAATATTTTAACACGTACACATTTATTTAATTTTTAATCCCTCCTCTAGTTTCATTCTTAGTTCAGAACTAATTGTTAGAACATTAGCTAGTATATTTGAACATTTTAGCTGTCTTATAGCACATTTGGTTTTTTTTTTTTTTGCGAAATATTTTGTACCTTTTTTTGAATATTTTGCTGCATGTTTTGCGTTTTTTTTTTAACATATTATTTCTTATTTTGCAGATTTTTACTGCATAAAAATATCTTTCAGAGCCTAAATATACGAATTATGAAAGAATAACAATTGAAAGATACAAATGAGCTTTATATATTCTCTGTATTTTATGTTTCAGAATTTCATGTATACTTGTAAATATTTATATTAGTAGAAATTGTACCTTTTCATTTATTGTTTTTAGTTTAATTGTATTTGATTTTTTCTTATTTTTTTCTTTTTATTTATTATCAGGAGTGTTATTCATCTTATGTTTTATGGTATGACATATGGTTTTATTTTATTTGTTCTATTCTTATTTTATATATTCTGTTAATTTATTATTTGATTAATTTATTTTTTCAAATTCATTATTTTATTATATTTTCATTTCATTTTTATTTTATATTTTACTCTAAGGTTCTAAAGCCTAATTTTGAAACCTCTATATTATTCTGAGGGTTAAATCCTAGAATAAATAAAGAAAATTATTATTATTATTAAATACTTAATATTTTAACTCGTAATATATTTAGAAACTATATTATGATATTACATCAATATCATATCAAACCAAAATGGGATATTTTATTTTTTATTCTTCAGATTTGACAAAACAATAAACATTATATTGTTCTCCTAGAAAGTATTATAGGTTTAGAGGTTTAGAAGTTTAGCCTTATTCTCCAAAAATATTTTCTTCACATTGTTTACACATCTATTCCATTCTTTCTTCAATATTATTCAAATGAAAATAATAAGTGATTACACTGACGAGAACATGACAGGTTTCATCCATAGAAAAGAAAGAAGTTCAAAATTTTAAAAAAAACATAGTATAATGTAACGTTCATGTTTCCCAGGAAGAAATAATTATTACAAAAGCTATCAACAGCTACCTAAATCGTTGTAGAAGAAGAAAATATATAGATAAAGTTTTATCAAACAAGGTTGAATGAAAACTTATTTTTAAAAATATATTCCCAACTCTTCTGATTAAAGTTTAATCAACATTTTTCGTTCAATTTTTTGTAATACCTAACCTAGATGTTTTCATAGAAATAAATTTGACAAAAAAATTATATAAAAACTACTATCACTATGGTATCAAACCGAGTAAAAAAAAAAGGAAATACAAAAAACAAAACAAAAGTTCAATTGAAACTATTGAAAAAGTAAAATAAATTATGCGCAAAAGTGTCTAACTGTTTTCCATATTAGAATTCCATCTAGAATTCTATAATCTATAATTCTAAAAAGTACTAAAATTTAATTTAATTTCACTTCAAATAAAGATGTACTGGAGAACGAGTGATTTTTTTCAAATGTACTTTAAAGGAAGCTTTTTAGAAAAACGCCTACGTTTAAATTCAATTTGGATATTACCTAGCTTCATTTCCAATTTCCCAAATAGAACAATACAGATGAATCATCTTATACCACTATTATAAAAACTAATCCTCATCTAGATATTGTATATTTTTTTATAAAAGAAACCCTTGTATATTCTTTCCCCTTACTATTAAATATCGCACAGATTATCTCAAATAAAGTCAATACTCATTAGTCACAACATTCATGTTTTAAAATGTAACAACGTTTCAGATAAAAAAAAAAAAACACTACACAGACACTGTTAAACACAAAACATTATTTCAAATAGGGGCTTTGATAAAAAAAAAAAATAAAAAAAAATACTGATCTATAATATATCTTAACTATGTATGTGTTGAATTAGTTGCCACAAGTCTCTCATTTACAACTGACATCTTTTGTACTTCATTATTATTTATTTTCAATTGGAGGGTACGAAAAAAAATAAATTTCATCTATAGAATAAAATCAAAATCAAACATGTGTCAGTGTGTGGTGTAGGTCTCTATACAAATACAAAAAACAAAACAAAAAAAAAAGAATTATTATCTATTAGCTGGTAAAATGATTGCCATCCAATCGTGGATATTTTAAATTTATATCTTCAGCTAACTTCTATGTAATGATATAAAGTAACATTGACATAACCTCAGTGCAACTAGAAAGTACTTTAAATTTTATGGATTAACTGCCATTATGACCGCATGAATTTAAGGAAAATCTTTTGGAGTGCATTATCAATAACGGGTAAAACAGCAACTGAAAGAACGTGTATAAAACGAGGAAGACAGATATTAGAAAATTTCCCTGAATTTAGAAAGAAAGAAAATGAGAAACAGCTGAAGAACAGCAGCAAGAAAAGAAAATCAAACAATGAACAAAGATGAAACAGTACTGAGAGAAGATCTAAGATACAGAGCTGAATACAGCAATAAGAAATTCGCAGCTTCTGATATTTCAGTCTCACAAGGCAAAGACTGAAAAGGAGTTTACCAACAAGTCTAAGAAATAAAGCACTACTGTCGTTGTTGATCATAATAGCAACAATTATCATATAATTTGATATAATATATAATAATATTATATATCATATCATAATTCATAATTTTGAACAAAAAGTCCAGAGCATCAGTTTCAGCAATTAATCTAAAAGAAAAAGATATCATCTTCTTCAATTGACGGTTCCAAATAGAAGAAATGCTCTTACTTTTTTTGTTGCATGAAAGTCAATGATGGTGTAGTGTTATTTGTGTCAGTAGAAAAGTTACAATTTTGTATGATCATCATTGGACGATAGTGATATTGAGAAAATCCAAGGGAAACCAAACTTGTTCGAATCTACAATGAACAATGATCGAAGCGGATATTACTGATTCTTTTGAGTTTATCATTGAATAGACATAATGTAATATGCATTTCTAATACGTCTATATGCTCTGTTTATGAGGCAGTGGGGACAGTGTAATAGTGCGTTATAATGAGGTGTAGATAGTTGACTGTAGATTTTTTTGTTTGTGGGGGGGGAGAGGGTGCGGTCAGCTGTAACGAGTTGCAATAATATCTATTGTTGTCAACTTTGTCAAAATAAATAAATTGTTTAAAACAAGGACAATTTTATTATATGCTAATGCTACATTATTTTAAAGGTTATGTTTACTACCTCTAATTGTTAAAAAATAAAATTTTTGTTTATTTCTGTAGTTGAACCTATGAAATTTCTTCATTCCAAAATTACTATTATGCAACATAATATTAACTAGATAGTTTACTATTTATTTTAATCTATTTATAATATCTGTGCATTAGAAAATAATAGAAAAACATAGAACATGTGGTCAATTTTAGAATAGCTACAATTAATTTCAATGCAAACTACACTGTTATTATAAATAAATAGCGAACCATCTAGTAAATGTTATTTCGCATAATAGTAATTTTGGAATGAGGAAATATCATAAGTTCAACTACAGAAATTTCATTTTTTAACAAATAGAAGTATTAAATATAAGTATGAAGGTAGTTTACCAGTTATGAGCATTATCAGATTAACCTTAGAAAGAATGTAACAATGGTGTTTAAGAGAATTCTCCTTATTTAAAACAAGTTATGTGGCCCAAAACGATGTGTACAGATGATGTGAAATATTTAAAATAAAAAAATCACGATGGAAGTTTTTTTTCACTTCTACTCATTAAAAAATAAAAGTAACATGTATTCAATATATATTTGATATTTATTATGTAATTATATCATTATGGCGAATTAATAATTATAACTATAAACAAAAAAACACTTTTGGTAGTATACAAAAGTCGGTTAACAGATTAATATTCCACATTAAAAAATGTATATATGCTCATCATTTTCGCTGTTTTCGGAAGAAAAAAAAAATGGAAAACACTTGTCCGGAAATAATGTGTTTAATCCGCATGACGCCAATGGGTATGCGAAGGAAGAAACAACGTTTCTGTGAATTGTAAATGAATTAACATGTAAATTATTTCTTGTGAATTTTACATCGCCTAGCCTTGGAAAAGATTCAAAACCATCGAAAACAATTAAAAAATTAGTTTTTGTTTTGAAATAGTATTACCAAAAAAACACCTTGAGATATTGAGACAAAGTTAGTAAACTGCTCTTCTTACTATCTTCCCATCTCGCAGGTTCCAAAGTACAAATATACCTTTTTCCTTGAAAGGAACTATTAGAGCAATTTTGTCTACCTGTCCCACTCACAGATGGTCAGACTGACCCAACCCTAGTCAGGCAAATTACCCCAACCCTGTGTTGCCTGTACACTCTTGCAGGTGTTGAAACGAAAATTCCATGCTCCCCTTATTTGTCTTAAAAACACCCAGTCTAGTCCACTGTCGATGCATTTTATTAGTAATAAACAATAATGTTGGGTAAACAACAATATTGTTAATGATATTAATATACATTTTCATGCGTCACTTAAATGAAATGAATTTCAATGGTTGCCATGTATTCTTGTTAGTTATAATTAGATCTTTATCAACTCGGGAAAAATTTCTTTCTGATAGATTTGATGAATTAATTATATTACAATGTTTTGCTAACAGCACTGTAATTATCATTCTCATATATACATTTGAACACATCTTACCTTATTTTTCTCGAGGAAATACTACTGCTATGATTTCGGTATAAATTTAACAAAAAAATTGGTTAAGTTATGAAGTCTCTCAATTGAGTGGCAGTTAAGTTATCAAGTTCAGGCGTACTGTTCACTGTAGCTGCCTCCCAAGTATTCATTTTAGTTTTCCCCTGGTCTGCAGACCTTAATTGAGCTCGCATAGCCACCCATTCTTCAATATAGCCCTTTAACTCCTTCAATAGCTTACTCC
Source organism: Halyomorpha halys (assembly GCF_000696795.3). Lineage (NCBI taxonomy): Eukaryota > Metazoa > Arthropoda > Insecta > Hemiptera > Pentatomidae > Halyomorpha > Halyomorpha halys. Next base: position 352,029 of record NW_027116348.1, read on the forward strand.
CTGTTTCTTAATCAACACCCAAAGTACACTTACTTATAGATTTTGCCCAAACCTAAATGTTCTAAAACAGAAAGCTCGTCTTCCAGCATATACCTAACAAATGTATGACAAACGTTAAAAAATTGTAGTAAAATAAATGTTGAAGGTTAGTTGAACCTCACATCTATGTTTTTACTTATTACAAAAAAGCTGTCCAAGTCAACATATCACTGTGATGTTTACAAATTTCTAATTTTTATTATTATTACTATACTATATAATATCAATACTGATTGAGTTAAAATGGACTATTTATCCTACCTGAATATCCTTTTATATTATTTCAATGTATTAACATTCTACTAAAAAAAGAAATTTATACTAAAAGAAAAATATCAATTATTGGTACTAAATAAACATTCAAATTCAACACAATATTTACATTTAATTATTTTGATTCTGAAGTAGTGCTTAAATTTATTATATAAATATATAAACATATCTGGAATACAATTTTTACCCTTTCTATATTGATTGAATTTTGTCATAATCCCTAAGTGAATATCATTTTATATTATTAATCAACATTCCACTAAAAGAAATTATTTGGAAAAAAAAAATGGATATTTTTCTTATAAAACTAATATCGAAATTCGTCATAAGAATGAATTTAATTTGTTTCAACCTTCAAAAGTTCATGTATTTTTTAATATTTGTTGAAAAATGCCAGTGGACCTAATCTAAACGAAAGACTGATTATGTTAAAAAATCATTTCTGTGGACTGATGTAAATAAAATATGAGATATCTCTAATAAAAATGACTTACTTTTATAAGTTATTTAAGTTGAGGACCTAAAAACAATTTTCCTAGAAATGAAATAAATTTTTAAAAAAGTGCCTTTATATATTTATTTTAGTGAAAATATGAATTTTCGAAATGATAAGGTTTGTATAATTTATTTATCCAAACTAAATATTTAGTATATAAATTTTTCTAAACAACTTTAAATTCAAGTTTTGACGTAAACATTAAACAAGAGCTTTTTTCGAATGAATCCCTTAATATAAGTTCTTAATAAAACTGCTTCCTAAAAGTTCTGATAATTGAAGTTTTTACTAGAATATTACAGGTACATTTATTCATATATACACATAGTTGTAGGAAAGAGGTTGAGAAAGTCTTCGGAAAAAAACAACACTAACATTTAAAAAAAATAAAATAAAGATATTTTTTTGGAAGAAAGTTGACCGTATGAAGTAGATTGTATAAAGATAGACCTAAAGAAAAGTGTATGTTAGGAAAAGAACTTTTTCTAAATAAAAATGCACAGTGATTTCGAAACCCTGCTATATGTGAATATATCATTAGAAAAAAAAATTATTAAAAAACATCGAGTAGTATTTATTGATTATTACATAAAATGAATTTCATAAATATTATAAAAACCAATTTCAAAAGTTGATCGACAAAATATATTAAGATTTTCACATTAACATTTTATTTTCTGAAAATATGACAAAGGATTTCAAGGCATTCTAATTAGGATACGTTTTGTTTTGTTTTTCATTAGCTCAGTCTTCCACCAAATCCCTAAGACATTTTTGACACAAAATTATTCAAAATTTATGACCATTAACAATTCGTTGAAAGGGTTGCTCATTAGCAGCACTAAGGACGTTGACCTTGGCAGGGAAGGATAAACATTTCCTTACCTGATTCATCCCTTTCTTGGGTGGTATTTGTCTAAGCTGTTCCTAAGGTCTACCTTTCCAACCCTCATTGCTGTATAATTACCTTTGAAGGGCTGTAGTTTCGTTAAGACTGGTTTTACTACCAAATATGGACTTCTGTAACTTTTGGACACAACCAGGCGTCTTCCAGGCGCCTGTCTTGTTCCATTATTATTCTGAAACCCTATATATCACGGTGACCGTTATATATACCTTATATATACTACCAGTTGCAGCCTGTACACTGGGTTGAAATTGAGTTATTGCTGCTATAAATTACATGTGCATGTCTTACAAATTGGCACGATACATACCACTGCACTAGTTACTTCAAAATCGCTGTTGGTTGAGATTGTTTTAAACTACTGTATCGTTATAATGGCTTTAATAATACATTGTGTATAAAATACCTAATTTTTATAATTTTTTTAAAGTTCTCTAAAGAGTAAAAAAAAGGCGAAAACATTATCAGAATTAATATTATCATATTAGATACTATCAGGAAACGTACAATACAATTTAAGTTTTTAAAATCCAAAAACAAAAAAAAACAAATCTATTAAATTATATCGTCAAGTAATAGTCCAAGAATCCTAAAAGAGAAAAAAAAAAATCATTTCACCCAATTTTTATTACTTTAATGAAAACTGTACAGAGTTAATCGTCAAATTCAAGTCTCTGCCATCCTTAGTCAGGGCGAATAAAAAGTGGCGGCTGTTTCAGAAGATATAAAAAGTTCATGTAAAAATGAAATAGTGCGTTATTTCCTTTGAGAAAAAGGTCCACTATTTGCCTGGACTGTACAAGGAATAAAGTAAATCCCATTATTTAGTAAATATTCATATTTTTTTTTTTTTATCAAAAAATTGTTTTTGTATTCCTGATTTTCTAGACACCATTTCTGAAGTTAAATTAAAAAGAAATAAGTGAGGTTGAATCCCATAGGAACAACCTCTTTTGGTTTGCTTCTGGTCATGTTTATTACATTAATGAAAACCATATATAGTTGATATAATTACTTAACGAAATTTATCACTCTGCCAACCATAGTTGGAGGGAAAATAAGTTCCTGAGGTATAGTATTTCATATACTTTTCTTTTGGGTCCTTTTCTTTCATTATCTCCTTAGTGCAGTAGGTCGTAAAGTAGCCTAACTCCTCTCCTCACAGGTCTCCTTCCCCAAGGCCATTCTTAGAAATTTGTCTAATGAGCCTAACTTTCCGAAGCCTGTCTACCTAGTTGTAGGTAAGCCTCGGCCCACGAAGGTGGCACCTGCTAGGTGGACCTTGCTCCCATCAGCAGCGTGTTTTACGATCGTCTCCCATCCCACCAACATGGCCACCAGTTCCTCCAGGAATTCAATAACATACCTCACTCCTAATGAGGCAGGGATACTGTTATTCCTTTTACAGTCCCTTCAGGTTTTCCCGTCACTTTTCTTAAGAATCCCATTTCCGCTGCCGTAAGTTGGCTCTCATGTTTGTTATCCAACTTTCGTCAAGTAGGATAGGCAAAAATATCGACTCAAAACAAATTTATCTTTGTTTCTTTACTTGCTTCTTGTTTGCTGAAGATATTTGTTAGAATGCACGGATTGGTTTCCTCATTCGGTTCAATATCTCATGATCTAATTGACCATCTCTGCTTACGAGAGTACCTAAATAATCAAATGAGGTGTAGATAGTTGGCCATATATTAATAACTGGAGAAGATGGTCGGAGGATGCGGTCAGCAAAAAAAAAAATATTAATTCTAGGTCTTCATCAGAGATTGACTGATTCAGTTTAGCCAGAATTTCAGCCGAAAGCTCCCTGATAAAGTCCTGAAACTGAGGTCGAAACTTCGGCATGAATAATTTTTTTTTTGTTTATTTGTGTTTTTGTGCTGACTACACCCACTCCCCCTAACCATCTTCTCCACTAAATCAAAATTTTCCACTATTTCAAGGTTCATTCTAAAGCAATTTATTACGAGCTGTTGGCCTGACCTTCCAACTTCGTATACATAAATTAATGAAGAAAGTAGTATAGTAGGCTCAGGAAGAAGCAGTTTGGAGTTTTCTTTAAAAAGTTAATATATTCACTTCTAGAAAAAGAAAAGATTATTTTGATAAAATTAAAATTCTACAACCAACACTTATTTAGTTTAAAAATTAATTGTTTTCTTTGTCAAGTAGGTGTTGCTATCAACATTTTTAATAACAATTTAGCCATGTCCATATCACCTAGTCTAGTTAAGGCCATTTTAGATCTCTCTTTAATCTATTTAATTTATAATTATTGAATTCCTAACTCACTTCCCTCTCTTTCCTCGTATTTTGTTTTACCATGTATTATAATCTTTACTTGGTTTTATTCATGTACCATTGTATTTCTTATAAGTGTAATGTAACCTCTGTATTAGAGTTAAACTTGAAATAAAACATTTGAAGTATGAAGACTGGTTACTAGCCAATAATGATAAAAAATCATAAATGATCATAAATAAAACATATTTAATAAGAAAAAATCAAATAACTAGTAATATTATCAATAAAGAAACGTTTAGATTTCTAAGCTTTATCACTAAAGAATTATCTTTCCCAGTAAAAGTAATCGAAACTGAAAATGTACTTCACCCAGAGGTTTCTAAAAACCCACTTCCTAACAATATTGTTAAATAATTTCTAAGGGATTGTTGTCAACTTTTACTTTTTAGCGTCATTCATCCTTTTCTCTGAATTTCTCTTTTATTTGAATACAACTGCAACCATTGCTCGAACAGATGGAAGCAGCTTGTAAGGGAGAGGAGAGGCTCTTTGAAATTTTTCGGACGAACTGGAAGTAGTTTTTGGAAGGCAAGGAGGCGAACTAACGGGATTGGTCGGCGTCTTCAAATAAGACGTGAAGTTTTGGGGCGTGTTGTTGGCAAGAGGCAGGCTCTTTTGTTGTCAGTTTTCACACTGCGAGGCCTCGCCGACAAAGGGACCATGGGTAGCCCTAATTGTGGCCCGTAGCCACAGCACAACAGCCCCCGGGACCGCCTACTCTTTAACGACTAATTGAGTGCACGCGTCACGGGACCGCTTCATTACCTTCCCGATAGATTCAATTCCCGTCCGCTACCGATGATGGGACCCGACGTTTCCTATGCGTTTCGTTTCGTATTTGCCGCTCGTTCGGGCAGCTAATCTACCATTTAAGTGCTATTTTTAGTAATCGACCTGACCTGGCTGAAATCGAAACGGTTTTGACCACCTTAGCTTTCTAAATCAGTTACTTGAATTCTTCGGCTTTTAAAATATTTTTAAATTATTATTTTTTTTCAAAAAATATTTCTCCAGTCTTTTTAAAATGTCACCATTTCAAGCTTATTAAAAATTAAAATAATATTTTAAAAATACTGATTTCTAATATTATCAAGCACTATTTTTTTTTTGTTACATTTTATTGATACAATCTCTCACACTCAAGGCAATAAATATTAGGGCTGTATGTATTCAACGATACCTCTTAACATCATAAATAAAAAAATAAAATAAAAATATAGATATAAAATAAAATAGGAATGATTAATAGTAATGATAAAATAATATGTGTGCATTTCAAATAAGCGTAAGTAAATAAATGACAGTGAGATAACTAAACAACTGAACTCCAGAAAATTATAATAAATCAATCAAATAAAATAAATAAATCATTTAGAACAGAATAATACCTATATACAATATTTACATTCAACGTAGAGACCCCCAAACCAATCTTTGCCATCCACATGTGGATGACAAAGCAGGCCTCCGGGATCCCAGTGCTTCTCTCTCAGTTGCTTCACTGTGTCCAGAGACTAGGCTGGGTGGATTAGACACTAAACACAAATCGATAAATTAAAAACCTACTAGAAATATAATTATAAGACTTAATTTACAATAATTAAGTGAAAATGCTCAGTCTTTTTTGTTTTATTTTTTTTTAAAGTTCATTATTAAAATATGTTCAGTGTTTTGCTTTTTTTAATTCTAAAGATACACTATACTGTAAAGCTTTACAAAAAATAAATATTGATTAACACAAATTAGTTTCAATTAAACAAAGAGGTACCATATATCTAGGAAACAGTTTTGATTTACTATATTACTTAAGTTACAACAGTGACCCTACTTGGTCTAAAATTCTGGAAACATAATAGCTTATTAGAATATTATTTGGTTCAAGCAGTTTTTGTTTCTTTAATGAATTATGATACTTTTTTGTGTTCCAATTTTATTTTTTATAAGATTTGTTTCTTCAAAAATGAATAAATAAAAAAAAAATTTCAAGGCTTGTCCTTTGTAACTAAACATTGATAAAATAAGCAACAGTCTGAAAACATATTACAATTTGATTTTATTACTTCGATATAACTATGCCCCGAATGACTTCCATAAAAATTTAAGCATCTGTATCGGAAAATGATTTTGTTGAAATATTAATTTTATATTATACAGGCTTCTTTTAGCATTAAAAATTTTAATAAGCGCCTCAATTTATGAAAATAATAGTAGCTATGTATTAAATTTCTACTAAATACAAATTACAAATAATAATGCTAAGAGTTTGATAAAAATTGAAAAACACAAAAAGTATTCTTCATCACACAAATATCTGGTTAAAATATTTTATTTGAATTATGAAATCGTTGTATACATTAATTTTTTTTAATGCTCTTAACATCTCATTGCTGATATAGTAAATGCTAAATAGTTTAATCAGATGTGACTATAAAATATATTATAGTAGTTAAATATATTGCAGTAGGTTAAAGTGGATAATAGTAAAAGTAATTTGGGTTCAAATCAAATCTAAATAGTTATTATAAATATTTTTAATAATTCGAAAATATTCGTGGAAAGAAATTTAATCAATTTCATTTTAATTTATTTATTTAAATCTCTTCTGTTTTTCTCTCCAGCCACTTTTGTACATTTTTTTTTTTTACATGTAAGCGGTGATACAGCATTGAAATTAATAAGGAGACAGTTTTAAATCATCGAGTCCCAAAGCAGATCACTATAAAGAATATTAACATTAAGTGTGCCTAAAGAGTCACGTGTTTGTTCTACCTCCTTAAAGTGCTTACCAACTACTACGTAACTTAAAAAGACTAATGATTTTTACTAAATTGCCATTAATGAGCTAAGATGATGAGAATCATTCAGTGTAAATAATATCACGTGATAATTAATATATTTTTATTAAGACACTTTTTAATAATCCGACAAAACTGCCTCGTGGAGCAGCGAAATTTCTGAAACAAAAAAATAAATAAATTATATATTAATCAGAAACATTTAACATAATCTAGTTCATGTCAATATATATGTATATATACTCCACAAAAACCTTTCCTTTCTTTTCAATAAAATATTATAAATTAGAAAGTATTAAACTTATTGTATGTTATGTCAAATTAATTATTGGTTATGTAAAAATGAAATAATTTAAATCATTGTTAAATTGTGAATCCTATTCAAGGACAAAAGGGTTTTTAATTGATTTAAATTCTATTATTTGTCTGTGTTAATCAATTAATCCAGGGAATCCCTAACATAAGACAACACAATCAGCTGGTTCTGCATACCACACTTCCCTTATATTCTCATATGCACTTAGCATTAAAAATCTTATTTGCCTTAAAGAAGGCAAATAAGATAAATTTATATAAGAAGATAGTTGTAGATAAATGTAAATAAGAAGGTTGGTGTGGATAGACAAAAAAATGTATGGTAACGAATTGCATTGAATAATCCCTGCCTACTCTCCACATATCTCTTAGTCCTGAAGTCCTCTCCTACCCATAACACTACCTCACAGATCCGCTTCTGTTCAAGAGATATGAGATCACTCAAAGAAAGCCCCATGAATACTTACTCTTCAACTTTTTACAAATGCTAATACATACAACACAATAATTCGATTGTAATGTTAGGTTGCTTCACATGGAATGTTCGTCTTCTCGGTAAATGTAATTTGATTGAAAAACCTAATGAAATTCGAAACATGTTTTCCAATGAAACCATCTTCTATTTTCTACAATATTTACCCAAGAAATAAACACTTTACAACTGAAGGAAATTTTCGGAGGTAAGGAAGCTTTATATTCTTGCAGGATATTTTTCAACAGGATATTTTTATTTATTACTATTTACAGCTGTATTTACATAAAAACATTAGGTAAATTCGATGTAAGATCAAAATGGAGTGATAAGGGTATGTAGAGAAACTACCCATAGGTAGCACCACTGTAATCATATGTCATCTTCTGTTTAGGCATCTCGGACGATTGTCAGGAATAGAAGAAGCAAGAGCAAAAACTAGATGGTTTTGATGTTTAGGGAGTTTATAATGGAAGGATTGATATCTGGTTTGGGCTAGATCGATTACATTTGGAACATTGAGGTCTTTATGGATGATTTTATTTGTGACAAAGAAGGAGCATTGAGGATTTTACGAAGGATTTTAGGTTGTAAGGATTGGATACGAGAGAAATTTTAAGGTTTAATGGAGCCCCAAAGCTCAACTCCGTATGTCTAGATAGGCCTTATATATAATTGTCATGTAGATCAGTCTTTTGTAATGAATTGGAAGGTTAGACCATTTGTCAAGTAAGTGCTGTAATAGTCGAAATCGATATTCAGTTTTCTGTCCTTCCTATCTCCATATGTAGTCCAAGGTAGTGGATCTGCTCTACAGGAGTAATAGCAACATTATTAGAGGATACTGTAGGGTAGTCAGTTAGTTTACGACAAAGGGTTACGAAGGTGATTTATTTTGATCCCCTAATTACGGCACCATTCTTCTAGTGTTATGGGATATGGGATGCAATTAAAGGGTTTTTATTGACTGCGAGGACACATGTGTCATCAGCTTAAGTGGTTAGGATTGGTTGGGATGTCAGTTGTATGGACTGTTTGGAGGATAGGACCGAGGATATTACCTCGAGGAACACCAGCGGACTGAGAAAAGTGGGATGAATTGGAACCATTATAGTTTACTTTGAATAATCTATCAGTGAGAAAGGAAAGGCTTGCAGGATGTGAAAAATATATTTGCCATCAGAATTAAAATTCTCAATAGTATTTCAGAAAATAACATGAAAGGACAAATTCGGTTGTCTGTCAAAACGCCGATCAACATTGATTAAATTTTTAGCAAATTTTCAGGGATTATTAAGGTTGATTCCTAGAATGCCTCATTTCAATTTTATTAATTGTAATCCGCTAATTTAGTTTTTGCATGAGTAAACGTTTTTTCCTTGGTACACTTATATATCGAACCTTTTTCGATTTACATTTTATTTTATACGGCAACTTTTAACTGTTTACAAATTTGTTTTTGGTATCCTTTTTTTTTTTTTTTTTTTTTTATACCCTCCTTTAATGATTTTAGTAGATATTTGGTACGTACATATAGGAGGTATGCTATATGTATAGCTGGGTGTTAAGGATACCTTGGATTTCCTTATGGCATTAAGGATACCTTTTGGTATCCTTAGAGATGAGAATAAGTCAAATTCATTCGAAATAGTCCACTTACACGAGAATAGAATAACAACTAATGTTCTATAGTGAGGCAGGGAAGGAGCAGTGAGATGAGGACCTATATGGTTTGGTACAGTGGTTGGGCAACTGCCCATACTTAAGAGCCCATTTGTTCTTTAAAGACGTTAAATAACCAATAAAACATTATATAAACTTAATAATATATAAACAAATTCATAATTCATAAATAATTCACTTATGAGTAGCAAGCATTTTAGGAAAGTACTTCCATTTTCTTAGAATGTTTTATAGAATCAAAGTTAACATTGCTTATTTGGTTTCTTAATTAGGTTTTAATGGTCATTAAATGAAAAAATATCTATTCATATACATAAATGAGTATCGAAAAGAAACGCTTTCAACTCGTTTGAATTTCGCCAGTTCTTAAATTTTTGGCAGCTCTTAGTATCTTATTTGAAAGTAAATGCATGGTTCCCCTTCTAGGTAGGTACTCAGTTGAAGTAGAAAAACATATAAATTTTGATTTTTATAAACTTTATTTGTCAAGTCTAGTAATTGCATTTCCAAAGCTGCTGTTTCAATTTTTAAAGGATAAAGTCTTAAATTGTTTACTTTTCCTTTGAGAAGATCAAGAATAAATGGCAAAGTCTTTTCACTTGTCGAACTTCTTTAGATATCGTTAGAAAAAATTCGAATATTTTTAAAATTGGCTTTTTGAAAACTTATTCAATAATTTTAAGATTCATTTGATAAGCTTGAAAAACCCAATGAAGATTCCCTTTCTGTTGGCCTAAATAACTAGTTTTCTTTAATTAGAAATAACGGCATTGATAACCAAAATATTACCAATATTTTTATAAAGTTTAGCGCACTTACTCAGCCTTCACTGGCTCATTTCCAGTGGCTCTATCCATCTCGAAGAGCCCTGCTCTACTCTTCATGTGTGATGGATAGAGTAGGCTTGGGGATCCTAAGGTCGAGATTGTAAATATTGTATATAACAGTGTATACTGTGATTAGTACATTTATTTTCTTTTATTTTTGATTCTTACATTAGTTCCAAATTTTTATTCTAATTTCTTCATGTACATAGTTTGATTATGTCGATTTTATTTATCTTTCTGTTTATATATAGGTAGAGAATTCATTTATAAATAAATATTTTTTTTTTTTAATTTGGTATGAATGAGATCGTTTATTACTATTACTTATTGCCTAAGGTTGTAGTCGATTATAATATTTATCAATAAATAATTTTTTTTTTTTAATACTACTTTTTATTTATTGATAGATATTACAATCAGCCACACAGTTGGTGGGCAATAGGTAATAGTGATGAATGATCTCATACATACTAAAATAAATGAAAAAAAACTCTCTTAAAATATATACAAACAGAAGAATAAACAAAGTGAACATAATTAAACTATCTGTACGAAAAATAAATAAAATAATATAGTCTCTAGTCAAATTTACACTCTAATGTACAATATTTACACAATCGACCTGAGGATCCCTGAGCCCACTCTATCCCCCACGTGTGAATGGTAGAGCAGAGCTCAAAAGATCCCAGTGTATCTCTCTCGCCGCATCACTGGTAGTGAGTCAGTGGAGGCTGAGCAAGTGCGCTAAAGCCGCAAACACTCAACTTGAGTAGAGAATCTGACCATTAAAAAAAAAATTATAATAACCGGAGGCGCGCGGTGGCACTGTGGTAAGGCACGATGCTACTAATTCCAAGGACCCGAATTCGAATCCGGCTGGGCAGGAAATTGTTTTCTGTTATACTGAAGCCGTGAGTCAACCCTTTGAGTTCTGGAGCCCTCCTGGGGGTCCAACTAGCCTCATGAATTGGGTACGCTTAATTGGGTAAAATTCTGGCGGTCGAGCGTGATTCTGACCAAGTCACCTCCTTGCACAACCGTTGGTATAGTAACAGTACTTCATTACAACGAACTGCACCCTAAACTCTTCATGGGTTGTAGAGGTACAGATTTTAATTTTATTTAATATAATAACCTTAAAGAGCCACGGTTTGCCAACCCCTTGTAGTCTCCATTTTCACCATTCTATAAATACGTGTATACCACTGTAAGTAAAGCAAGGATTTAACAAAAAAAAAGATAAAATAAAATATAACTCATTTGATCAAACAATATAGCCTGAACCTTTTTTTTTTTTTTTTTTTTCAAACTATCTCATGTTTCAATTAGACGAGACAGGGCGGGGGAGAGAGGAGGGGGAAGTAGCATAAGAAGGGGTTGCCCGAGCCTGAACAATTAGCGATAGTCCTCTAATGCGGTTATCTTCGCCACCCAACCCCTCGTACTATCAGCGCCCAACAGAGACATCAACGCGCCCATTTTTCTTCTTCACTGCTCCGTACTCGTTTATCTCAGTCTATGATTACTTTGTCGTTCCGGATAGCAGATAAATAAACGTAGAGTAGGGATAAGGGATAAAAAAGAAATGGAAGGATGACCGAATGTGTTTTATACTATTACCCCTATGGAAAAGAATTATTAAGATATGTAAAATAACATCCAAAAAAGTAACATGCGTTTCGTATTCAAATTGAAAATCGGTATACCAAAACAAAATCAAAACATACATTGCATATCAAATTTAAATAGTTAATAAAAATACTTATAAATAGTCGGAGTCAGTTTTGACCGCCGGATGTTTACCAAATTAAAAGTACCCTCTTTATGAGGCTGGGTAGACCCTGGAGGGTTTCTGAACCCACAGGGTTAACTCGCGGCTACAGTGAAACCTAAAATAATTATCTACTACAGCCGGATTTAAACCTGAATACTACTCCATTAACATTTTGCTGAAAATCTATTATTTAGTAGATTGGTTTTGCCTGTCAACACACAACCAAATCATATCCATGATGTAATCGATTTGGGTTTATTACTTGAAATGTTAGTTCAATTATTTCTCTGTAAAAATCGTCAACAAAATCTCCTACAACTTTGATCATATTTTATTGTTTTGTTTTTTAAGTTCAGATTTTTGACAAATAAGGAACATTGTCTCGTTCAAAGTAATTGTTTAAATTTATATTAAAAAAATATATATATATATAAAAAACCAGGTTAACATATATTCTATTTTTTAAATTATAAAAAAATCATGAAATTTATTTACTGAAAAAAAATTCAGTTAGCTTAATATTCTTTATTAAAAAATATTCATTACTCATCTGGTAAATATAGTTTTTAAAAAACTCAGGTTGTATAAGGTAGGCTTAGTAACGAACGATCGCTAAAATGTTAACTCTGAATCTAAGGCGTAGGTGGGAGGATTGCGTCAAGACTGATCTGATAGATTTGAGTTCGGACAGATATATGTATGTATTGGGTACTGAAACCAAATTTGAGGTTTTAAAATAAAAACACCTGGTGCGTTTTTATTATAAAATTGGCAAAAATATGGAAATGTTTCCAATATGGACGCTTTTTGATCGTTACTCTAAAACGGGAAAAAATCCTAACATTTTATTTTTTAAAATCCTCATCATTCTCTTTTAAAAACTTCTTAACAAAGTAAAATAAGATAAGAGTTAATCTTATAGTTATATAAATTTTTTTCTTAGGGTTTGAATGTACGATCAACAGGTTAGAAATAAAAGCAAGTTTAAAATTTAAGAAATTTGTAAAATCTGACGTTCTTCTTCTGATAACTCATAATCTATACATTTTCCGAAGAAACTGACAATGTAAATATTGAAAGAGCGTTAAATTGCCTTTATCGTTGGTATAAACTCGTTACATCGCGAGTGCGTAATAGACGGTTAGAGCGCTCGGACTTGGAGTCGTATTTCGGTAATAGTAACAACACTTGAGTTAAATCCTCTTCATCCTATCCGTTTGATTGTCTAATTTAGCTGTATTTATAATAATACTATAACATATAAACAAATTATACATAAAAGCGATATTAAATTTTATATCATGTAACTTTGTTAAAGATGTGATTTTATTCTTTTTTTTTGTTAAATTTCACAATTTCCGTGTTATTGACGTTTTTTATATAAAATGGATTTTTGCCTAATTTTTTACAACTCTTTTTTAATACACCATATTTTAGAGCAGCGCACCTGCCCCCCCCCCAAAAAAAAAAAATAAATAAAGAATCGCAAAAATCGGATTATTTAGAATTTTCCCCAATGCAACAACCATTTGAATGGACTAATTTGGTGACCGGACAGCGTTAGTTTCGAAACGCAACCAGGTACACCGTCAGTCAAAACAATTTCTCTTTAAGGGGCACAGATTATACATCCAAGCAAAATTGCAGATATAAATCTTTTTATTAAATGAACTGTCAAATTTTACACTTTAAAAATTAAAGTTTTATATGTAAGGCAATGACTTTCAAGCGACTGATCTGTGATCAGAGAAGCATTATCTATAACTTAAAACAGCTTCTAACTGTTAAGTCTTTTTGTTGAATGGACCCTAGATCCTAGTCTATAGGGCTAAGATTCTAGGGCATGATCTTTAGGTACTACAAGCGATGTCTACATGGATCCATCGTGTTATAAATTATTTAAGATTATTTGTTATATTGTAGTACTTAAAACATTATATAATTCAGTTAGGTAGGTATAGTTTGGGAACAGATGTGGCTCAATTACTCCTGGAAAGATTGAGAAAACATATGGTCGCGGGGGGTTACAGTGGAGGGGAAGGGGCGTGGCCCGCGACGGTCCAATCAAACCCGGCCGCCCCCCTCGCTGGCTATCAACCCCTTCACAGCAGTCCCCAACCGATCGGTTAGCCAACTTCAATAATTGTCATTTTCATGCCATAGCGGCTCTGAAATTTGATATGGGGAACAATTCTTTGTCAAATGTCGGTTGGCTGCTGTTTGCCCTATTGTATTCCACACCACATTCCAATCAGCGAATAAAACTGGAAGGCTTTGACGTCCAGTGCGAATAATCGAAACATACAATTCAGTAGAACTTTTAAAAGCATTTAATTTTGTTAAAAAAAAAATCATATTATCTATTTTAAACCTAAAAATTATGTACGAACAAAAATGCTTTCATATATCTTATAGTATATTGATCAATTCTTTAATATTATGATATATATATTTTTTTATTATTAATTTCTTATCACTTATTACAACTGTTCAGGCATAAAAAGTTATAGATTCAAAATTGGTATTTCAATATTGAATTCGTTTAATAAATGTAGGTTATTTTTTTTTTTTCAATTTTAAGTTTAGTCATTTTTCGAATATTAACGCCATTATTCTCTTTACATTTATTAAAAAAAATTTTGAAATAAAAAAATTAGAAAATATAAAATAAATTAATCTAGTAAATTACCAAAATATGAGCTGTTGGCCTTACATTTTATGTTGATAAAAATAATTTTAAATTTCTGTTATTTTTAAATTTCTCATAAAAAAAAGGTTCATGAAAAGTTAATTAATTTATTAATTGCTGAGGTTATTACCTTCAAACGCTTTTAAATTTTTAGGCGGTAGTGAATGACTTGTATATAAAAAAAATAGTTATACCCAACTAAAAACCTTATAGAACTTCCTCTAAAGTCTATAATAACTCGAAATCCCAAATTTGACTTACACCACTTTTGCTTAAAGATAAAAACTCTGTAAAGAAACTTCCTACTACTTAATCTACTGTAATCCGTCATGTAGTTAGTATAGAGACGCATAAGCTGGATAAGCTTATTAGGTTAAATGAAGGGTGGATCAAGAAATCATATTTAGGGGACGGAAAAAAAATATATAGAAATTTATAAGGTTCTATATTTAATTCAACTTCTTAATTTTTTGCACCTACATCGAATATAGAATCCTACTGCTATATATGAAGTATAGATCACTGTCAGTGATGACTGCCTAGAAAAAAATACTAATCAATTTAGAAAATATTATCATGTAGGATTTTAGGTTTTAATTCCTTGGAAAAAAATAAATAAAACACCTTATAATTACTGCTATCTATTACTACTTATTTTGTTTAGGATGAAAATATGGAGGGAGTAATATAAAATTTTCTTTTTCTGTTGGGAATGGTGAGAGGATGACATCCACCAATATGGTAAATTATGATTAATTTACTTTTGAATTTTAGTTAATACTCAATTGTCTGTTGTCCCAGAGATGCTGAGTTTACCCTGCTTGAAGTTAAATCAAAAAAATCATTAGAGCCTGATATTTAAATTTAAATCCTTTATTTAAACAACAATGTTTAACAATTTCTGACCACTTTTATTTGTTTATTATTTTTTTTTTTTATCAATGATATAATAGTTTCTCATTAGTTATCATAAGTATCATTGAGACTTCACAATGAAATAATCGTATTCAAAAACTAATATTATTTATATTTTTTTCTAAATCCTTTGTTTTTTCTGCATTCTAAACTCCTATTTTTGTGGGCACAAATGCTCCCAGCTAAATAACCAAGTGAAGGGTAAGAGAGAGCAATTAAATGTCACCTGTATGGGCCCAATTAGGAGTTCTAAGGAGTAGCAAAAGGATTTTAAGAACCAGACAGTTGTCCAGCCTTCTGGGTTTCCCGGAGTCAATATCCTAATGATTTACAGACCCTTAAAACCAGACTTTTGCAGCAGCTATTTATACCCTTGCTTCTCAAATTGTTTAAACATTTTAGAAAGCAAAAAGATTTTCACCAATATCTGAGCTAAAAATAATGATTTAGCTTTTTAAAATTTTAATTTAGTTAGAAGATCTTTCTTTCTTATGAGTTCTTTTATAATTTCCCAGATATCCTTTTATTACAAGATAGAAACCACCATAATATTGCTACTTCTTTGTTTAAAATTCCAATAGCACACTTTATAACACTAAAAAAATTAAACACCGTAAAAACTTTGTTACCAGATTCCATGAAGATGTGAAAAATAATTCAATAAAAAATAAATCATATTGGAAGATTATTAGTTGACCGTATGACGGTCAAGAAAGTTAAACAAAGCAGAAAATCTATTAGTAACGAAGTTTTCTACATCAACGTTTCGCTTACTTTGCTGGGCTTTGTCAGGGCTAAGTAAGAATCCTATATCAAGATACATGTTCGCTTACAATGTCCTTATCTTGTTCTCATTTAGCCCTGATGAAGCCCTGCAAACTGGAGCGAAACGTTGATTACTGATATAGTTGTCTGCTATTTTTGTAGCTTTATTAACCGCCACTCGAACCATCTTGCTACAAAATATAAATCATATATACTATCATATATATATACAAAATAAACTAGCTCACTAAGTCTACATGTATTCCTTAAGCTTGGAAATGCCTGAAAAGATTTTCTTCTTATATTTAAAAGACTTGAATGTAAGAATAAGCAACATTAAATTATTCATGGATATCAACACTTTGATAAAACTAATGAAACTAACCATTAAAAGCTATTCCCAATTCTTTGTACATTTCATTCAAGAAAGATTCATTTCAAAATAAACATCTTGAACATCTAAACAAGTTTGCTGGTCTGTAAAATTTAAGCTCCTCAGCGTCTGAAAAGAAGATTATTCCCTGATCTTCTTACAAGTAAAAATACCAATAGATTTACCAGAAAGTTGTTACTCCAATTAATATGTCACCTTAAAATACACTTAATACATTGTAAATAAAGCGAATGTTACATTGTTATTTTTATCTTTATTTAAGAAGGTGTTTCCAGCCAAAAATGTTAAAAACATTAAGTTCCAAAGAATTTATTAAAATAACAAAAATCTCTTTATATGAAGTAAAGTAAAATTACTATAACATTAAAAAAAAAATTATACAGATATATCAAAACTGTTTCGACTTAATGTATTCCACTTGTAAACCAACGATTTCCTGCTTCTAAAATTAATGTTAAAATTAAAAGATGTTGAACAATGTTTGACTGTGATCAGATTATCTAGATTTTTTTATAATCGGGGATCAGCGTTGGCATTTACTTATACATTCAATTAATGCGTTTTTTTAATTATTAGACTATGTTAGTTATAGCAAACCTTTCGTACAAAAAATGTCATAAACGTACAAAAAATCGTACAATTATTGATTTTCAACAAATGCAACAAAAAATTCTTATGGCTGCCTTCGAAGGTTTCCATATATAAATATTTCGTAAAAAAAAGTATCTATTTACATATGGTTTGTATCTCTTTCATTATATATTTTTTATTTCTTTATCTTTTCCGACCTCATTTAATAATATATTTTCATTAAATTTTCTCTAATCAAAGAGGCAGTAAATCCAAATATTGCGAAGGTATATATTTTTAAGACATAATACTGCAAGGATTAATAATGAAATAAAAATTTCAAGCAGTTTTTGATAATGATGGAGTTATATGTCAAATAAAGGTGAGTTGACAAATGTTGTATCTTATACCTATCTGTATTTGCTTATTGAAAACATTTCGGAACGATTGTCCTTCATCTAATTCATCCTATCATTATATTAGAACAAAATAGATCTTATCAACCATTTACATAATAATTGATTATATTACGCTATAACAAAAGTTTTAATTAATGAAAATAAGCAAAAATTTATATTCTTATTTAATTACCTTGTATTCTTCGTTTTTTCTTATTCATCCTATTAATGGATTTGTCTTAATATGAAAATTTGTCATTATTATAAAATTAATTTAAAAACAATAAAATTATAGAATGGTCTAGATGATGAACAATTGTTCCAAAACGTCTCCAATAAGCAAATAAATAAGTACAAAGTAATAAGAGTATTCCTTTAAAAAAAAAATACTATGAATTTTTTTTAATTTATGGTCTCCTAAAAATTTTTAATCAAGGAGTAATCCATTTATATTTCAAAGCTAAAATTAAAATAATCAATATTGTATAATATCACACATTTCAAGTATTTATATTTAACATTCACGCTATTATTTACAATCGTCTATATTGAATTCTGGTTGCAGTTTTCTATTTGTTTTTTTTTAAACTTAGTGTATTGATGAAGGATTATTTTTAAATATAGTTCAAATAATCACCTTATCGCTTTGGTACTTTTATTAATCTGACTGATCTCTGATTAAAACCTTTTATAAATTGTATTAATAAATACTAGCTATTACCCATTTGTGTGAACGTGTTATTAACGTTTTATTAAATATTAGGAGCTGTTAATGTTTATATTTTTATTTTAACCTCTACTTTAAAATTTTTGACGATTCTAAACCTTTTGACGATTATGGATTTGAGTAAGACTAATTAATGAAACGAAATGTTAATGTTTACTTAGTTTTCAAATTTGGTTCCCTATTTTTAAATTTTATATTAATAGCTTCTGTAAAGGTTAGTTTTTAATATATGCAACGAAGACAATCCATCTTCCAGAATTTTGAAATTGATCAACCTTATGGTAAAAATAAATTAATAATCAATTTAATAAACAGCTTTAATAAGCAGCTCTTAAAAATCAAAGTTGGAAAGAAATAATTATGGATTGGGTTGTTAGTTATTGGCGATAGTCTTTTTACGATTCGGTATTGTCACTCACAGTGTGATTTTGAAGCATGGTTTTGTTAATAACCTTGTTTTCTTGTTTTTTTGTTTTCAACAATTGTAATTGTTAGAAATATTTGTGGGACTAATTAGCCAGTCTGTTAGGATATTTTACGACTCATAATTATTCGTACAGGTAGAACCCAAAAATACCTTTTAGTACCTGAGTAAGTGCCCAGGGAAACTCAAGAGGTGGGGGGTTCGCTGTACCCTCTTGCCCCCTACCACCCGGTCCTCGCTCTCAACCTCAGTCTGCGACGAGCAGTCATGAGTAGCATCTAGTGTTCTCTCAGTACACCCAAGTGCCCAAGTCTCTTTCTGGATCGTCCGTTCCTCCTTTGGCCGTTGCTCATTTCTGTTAGCTGGTTCTAACAGTGTATCGAGAATTCAAAGTGGAACAATTAGTTTTGTGTCACCACATGGATTATCTCATGAGCACACCCATGAACTCCGACAGTTATTTCTCAAGGTATGTTCCTTATTTTATCAATTATATTTATACTTGTGTGTATATTTCTGAGGAATTAAATTATAATGTAGTCTAATGTACTTAAAAAAAAAAAATCAGACTGATGTCAACATAGTATGTCATAGAGGTTACAAAACGGTTACCAATTTTTTTTTATTGATAATGAAGATATAAATGGCTGTTATTATTATTAATTATTGATTGTTATTTCGAAACTACCTTCATTAACAAATATTTAAACCATCTTTTCTTCTTTTGCACTTTATTTTTAAATTGATGTTGGAATCAAGCCGTTACGAATTTTAGATAAAACATGTGTAAATGGATCACCTTTTAATAATAATCATATGTTTTTGATTTTAAACATTTCTGTTTGTAAACAGCGAATTTCATTTTATTAATCATTGTTTTGTCGATAGTCTTGACAAATTCTGCTCAATACTACTAGATGAATCTTAAATTAAAATATGTCTAAATAATTTTAATTTTTTCACCTTTTTAGTCACCAATAGCCTGTGTGGGTAGTATTCATTCAAAAAGATTTAGAATGGTTTACTTGGGTATTGTCATTGAGTCATGCTGTACAATCAAGTAGTCACAGAAATACCAGTAATATAATTGTCTGTATACGAGATATTTTATAATATTTAATTATTAGATTTTCATTATAATAGGGCTTGTTTTAATTTTAAATAACATTTAACATCAAAATAACCATGAACCAAAACGTTTCATATAAACCTTTTATATATATTTTGCATGGTAATGTGTGTTTATTGTCTTCAATCAGTAGCATTTAATTCATGAATAACTTGACTATTCAATACCTATTTTATTAATATATTGTTCTCCGGTTTTCAAATTATTTTAAAAAATGTAATCCATATATTTCTGTGAAATGAAATATTTATAAAAGGGTTTTTATAAATTAAATGAATAGTTTGTAACGACATACCTCTTAGAATAAAACTATACATACTGATCACTTTTAACTTGAATTTAAATATTTATTTTGTCTCACAGGGATTCCAATTTTACAAATTCAATATTTTATAGAAGTTAGTTATTATTTATTGATTATGCTAAAATACTTTTTTCCCCTTAATTTATTAAAATTAAGCATATAATCTTAAACATGCTTTGACAAGTTCAGTTGTTAAGGTATAAAAGATTATAGGATTTTATCCGTTATTTAATATTTTTTTAAGACGTCAATAACTTACTGTATAAAATTGATAGAATATTTGTTGTTTATTATAAACATTATTTCATGAATGGATACCTATCCTGAAATACATATGATACATAATGATCTAATGTTTAGTTTAATCACATCTTTGTTATTCCACGATATTTCAACCAATACTCAGATATTAACAGTTTTAATTCCAGAACAATGTTTGTCTTTATTTAATAATAATTGAGTAGCTTCTTGGACAAAGAAGAAACGGCGAAGTCTTAAATTCAATAAAGTAGATCTTTAATAAATTAAATATCAGAAAGCTGGTCTATTTAAAAGGCATCATTTCTTTTAAAAGATGTATTAAAACTTTTCTAAAATATAAATTGTTTATCAAAATGTTATTGAGTTTGATAAAATTGTATTAAAATGTTTTATAGGATCGTTAATTTTAAAAAAACGGCTTTAATTGAGTCTATTTGAACAAATTGTAAAGAAAAAAAAAATCTCTAAAAAGAAAATTTAGGCATGTCAAAAAAATTAAACTTTGGTAACTGTTTGCTTATAAATATTTATGGAATCAATAAGTGAAATACCGTATTATGAAACCTATTTATGATCTCAGAAAATGTTCACAGAATGCAATAAGAGTAAGTTTTGGATTTTGTAATTTATTTCAACCACTTTGTAGACGGAAAATTAAATTTCAGTCTTCTAGCTTGCTGCATTTTGTCATTTGCAGCTTTATAGTCTGACAACATATTATTTACAGCCAAATTAACTATCTGTCTAATTGTTTATTTTAATATATTCGAATTTATTATATTTTGCTACCAAAACAGTTTGATTGAAGGCTAAATTATCTGTATTCTTAAAATTAAGATGTCATGTTTTTTTTTTCGTTTTTAACAGAATGATAGCTTTAATTTTTATATGAAATAGCAAAACGAGACAACAATTTCCAGCTAGGTGTGTTTTTTTTTCTAACAAAATAGAATATTATTTTAAGGCTAGATTATAACACCTAAAATACTTGTATAATTTATTTGATTCCAACTCATATATTTTGATTCGTTAAAAGAACATTATAAATCAGACAAATTAAATAGTTCATCCTGTCGGTAAAAGCTTAATTTATCTGATGAATGGTGAAAATCAACTGGAAAATTATATTTATTCATACTCTATCTATGAAACAAAATACATTATAATTCGTTCTAATTCGTTTGTTTAGCTCGGGTAAATTGTAAAGAAAAAAAAATCTCTAAAAAGGAAATTTAGGCATTATGTCAAAAAAATTAAACTTTGGTAACTGTTTGCTTATAAACATTTATGGAATCAATATGTGAAATACCCTATTATGAAACCTATTTATGATCTAAGAAAATGTTCACAGAATGTAATAAGAGTAAGTGTTGGATTTTGTAATTTATTTCAACCACTTTGTAGACATAAAATTAAATTTCTGTCTTCTAGCTTGCAGCGTTTTGTCATTTGCTGCTTTATAGCCTTACAAAATTTTGTTTACAGGCAAATTAACTATTTATCTAATTGTTTATTTTATTATATTTTTTATCTTCAAATTTATTCTATTTAGCTACCAAAACAGTTTGATTGAAGGCTAAATTATCTGTATTCTTAAAATTAAGATGTCATGTTTTTTCTTCGTTTTTAACAGAATGATGGCTTTTATTTTTTTATGAAATAGCAAAACGAGACAACAATTTCTAGTTAGGTGTGTTTTTTTTGTTTGTTTTTTGTCTAACAAAACAAAATATTTTTTTTAAGGTAGATATGTAACACCTGAAATACTTGTCTAATTTATTTTATTCCAACTCATATATTTTGATTCGTTAAAAGAAAATTACATATCAGGCAAATAGTTAATCCTATCGGTTAAAAGCTTAATTTGTCTGGTAAATTGTGAAGATCAACTGGAAAATTATATTTATTCATACTCTAGACATCTATCTATGAAACAAAATACATACTTGTTTCCATGAGAAAATACATTATTCGTTCTAAATCGTTTGTTTAGCTCGGGTAAAGCCGGCAAGGGTTAAAAAGCTATTAAATGTTACTTGTTGAAAGATAAAGGTCATGTGTTTTCTACAATCGGGATAAGACCCGCTTAGGAGTAGGAAGAAAAGATTACTGTTAAGTAAAAGAAAAAGGCGCTTTTAGAGGAAGTTGGGAGGCACAATGGGCGATCATTAGGCTGATGTAAGCCCAGAGGATAATTCTCAAGATCCGTCATAATGCCTTGATCCGATTTACCTGTACTGCGGCCCATTGCCATCCCATCAATATCTTCACTCATGATGCCCTCTCCTCTGCCAACTTTTTGAAGGGTTTCCTCCTCAAGTGGCTCTTATATAACAATTGTATATATCTATACCTTAACCTAGATATAAAATAATTTGAGGAAAAAATACTATACATACATGGACATATGTATAAGAATATGACAATGACGTTTCATATTATTTTTTCAATTTTCTTTCTAATAATGTTTATTTTACTAAATAGTATATTTTCATAAAGTCAATTAAGAAATTTTTTACCAAAAGTTAATATATCCACTTTATAAAATTGAATGTTATTTTTTAAAAATTAAAATTCTACTACTAAACTTTATTCAGTTTATTTAGAGATTTAAATAATCTGTGAAATAGGTTTCATAATATTCAATACAAATTTAACTCTTAGTAGATTCTCATATAATAATTATTAATTAAAATTAGAATAATTTAAAAAAATTTAGAACTTAGTGTTTCGATCCGTAAAATTTATTAAACATTTAATATATATAAATTAGTTTGCCTAAAAACTACTTACTTAAAAAAATGAAAGTAAAATTATGACAATACGAAATAAAGAAAAACAAAATTATACAACCAATAAAAAATAAAAATAAACCTCTACCACTTAAACAAAAAAATATAATTATAGTCAAATTCAATAAAATTTATTAATATTAATTTCACTTATAAATTAATATCATAGAAAATAAATGCAGCTTATCCTGGAAATACATCATTTTAAATATAAACAGAACTTCTTTAAGATCCTATTAATGTTAATATTATTATTTATAAAATATCCTGCTCGTAATTTATCTGTATGGTCATTTTATATTTATTTTTTATTATTATTAATTTTATATTATAATGTATTTTTTTATTATTTAATTTACTTTGTCAATTTAATTATTTCAAGCGCACATATTTTTACTACTTTTGTATTTAGACCCGATTAAACTTATTCATTTTGTTCTTATTATTAATACGCAAAATATCAGCAACATTATTGTTAAGAAAATTTTACTCTTGTCTCAAATTTGTCAATTTAAAGATAAAACAATAAATTAAGAAAAAAAATTCAGAAATTTAAAATTCATTGTATTCTAAACTTAAATTGTTTTGTTATAATAAATAAAATTCATTGCATCATATTTATTAAATAAACTAAATTTCACAAATTAATAAATACATTTTTTTTTATTATGGGATGCTGAATTTTTATCAATAATAACATATTGTTATTTTATATAAATAAAGAAAAAAAAATTATATAACCAATAAAAAATAAAAATTGAAAGAAAACCAAATAAACCTCAGTAATAATTAAACAAAAAAAGTATAATTATAGTCAAATTCACAAAAATTTATTAGTATCAATTTCACTTATAATTTAATATCATAGAAAATAAATGCAGCTTATCCTGGAAATACATCATTTTAAATATAAACAGAACTTCTTTAAGATCCTATTAATGTTAATATTGTTATTTATACAATATCCTACTTGTAATTTATCTGTATGAATATTTTTTATTTATTATATTTATTTTTTATTATTACTAATTTTATATTATAATGTATTTTTTATTATTTAATTTACTTTGTTAATTTAATTATTTCAAGTGCACATATTTTGACTACTTTTGTATTTAGACCCTGTTAAACTTATTCATTTTGTTCTTATTATTAATACGCAAAATATCAGCAACATTATTGTTAAGAAAATTACAGTATTGTGTCAAATTTGTTAATTTAAAGAGAAAACAATAAATTAAGAAAACATAATTTAAAAAATTTCAGAAATTTAAAATTCATTGTATTA
>NW_027116348.1:376619-403864 GCF_000696795.3 Halyomorpha halys
ACAGTATTGTGTCAAATTTGTTAATTTAAAGAGAAAACAATAAATTAAGAAAACATAATTTAAAAAATTTCAGAAATTTAAAATTCATTGTATTATAAACTTAAATTGTTTTGTTATAATGAATAAAATTCATTGGATCATGTTTATTAAATAAACTAAATTTCGTAAATTAATAAATACATTTTTTTTTTATTATGGGATGCTAAATTTTTATCAATAATGACATGTTGTTATTTTATATTAATGTAAGAGAAATACAATCCAAATTATAATTTTACAGTGCATTATCATGTTTCATATTTCTACAATTAGTTTCAGAATAAGTATATTTAGAAGAATTAAAACCAAAGATATTAAATTGTTTAAAAATTTAATTTATTAATATACGTAATTGGAAAGTTTTCATTTATGTTTCCAGTAAGTTGAATTAAGAATAACCTCATTATTAAGATGGATGAAAATTTTATGAACCTTTTAAGTTCGATATTTATTAATTATTAATTTAAATAATTATAGTTTATATTTTGATTATTACAATCAAGCGATTTTTCTGAATATTGTTTTTGGATAATTTTTAATGTCAGTATAATGGTAAATGTTTTAAACATAATTTTGCTTTAGGATACAATTCTATTTATTTGTTTTAATGTTTAATTCTGACAAAAATTATTTAAACTGTGATAAATTTATTCTATTATTATTATTATTATTATTAACTATTCTATTATTTATTCTCAACCGTTCCCTTTGAACAGCTCAGATGAAGCCCTGCAAGTTTTAAACTATTTGTTCTTTTTTTGACCGCAACCCTGACCATCTTCTTATATTTAAATCTTTACGGTCAACTATATATATATATATACATATAAAATTTATTCTGATTTAGTAAATTTGATTAAATTATAAAAGCTTTTTTTTATATAGAAAATAAAATTTCTGATGAAATTTTTATATCTTATAAACCTTATGTTTATTTCTCATTTTGAAAATACCCCCATAGAGCACATGTTCTAAGAGGGCAATACTTATTGCTTAAAAATAGAAAAATGAGTTTATCGGATTTTCATTAATTTTCAAACTATGAAGCAATTACTTCGCAAATGAACTTTTTGCTTATTTATTTCTAATTAAAAAAAAAACTTAATATTAGGGATTCTTCATTGTTTTTGCATAACCCTTCTTATGATGTATCATATCAATGCCTAGATGGTTCGTTAGAATTATTATAGTATATAAATATGAATTATGTTTTAACTAATTCTATAAATAATGCTATCGTCCCGATGTAAACATAGGGAAAGATAACTTGATCATCACAAAAGCGTTCAGTAAATGAATTATCAAAACTCATCAGCATAAAATATGTGAACTCCTTTGGTTCCATGAAGCTAAGGTTAAAAAAAATAATAATACATTAAAATAAGACTGGTTATGTAAATCACATGATATTTTCTCGATTGTACAACTTATGACTTAGTAAAGTTGTTGGTCCACTTACCAATCAAGTCATTGAATGGAACTTGCACTGTTCTATTGTCAAGTCTCTGGTCTAGTGTGCCAAGCTAGTTTTATAAGGGAAAAAAACAAAGTGGTTTGTTCAGTAATTTTGTGCTTCATTATTTTCTGATTAATATGGTGTAAATATTTCATATATATTCATATGTAAATGTTTCATAATTGATGAAAGAAAGGCTAAATTCGTATTATAACTTATATCTATTGATCAGTGTTATAAATTAATGAATTATTGAATAATACATAAAAAAAAAAAATTTGAATATTTATTTTTATATATTTGCAAAATGCATATAGTGCAACTCTAGTGCTGAATAATTTTCATGTATCGGACCAAAACAAAATACAGCAAATTTAATTTAATTTAACTATCCATCTTTGATAAAGGTAATTAGAATTATTTAGTTATAAAATAGTATATAATGTGTAATTAAGAATAACATCAAATTGATAGTACATTTAGCTTCATTATTAGCCAAGTATATATTCATCTTTAACTTGATGTCGTTTTAATGTAATAAAATTATTTATGATAGCAACAAAAACAAATCTGTATGTGCATCATTAGTAATCATAAATAAAACAATCTATTGAGAGATTATAATTTATCAGTAATTAAAGTATTAACATCAGTTGCTTCTGTGTACATGAAGTTGACATAAAAAACAATTTGATTATCTGCTGTTATGTTTTAGCCAAGAAGTAATAAATGACCTAAATAAACAATTTTTTTACTTAATAATTTTAGTACAAATACATTATTTGTATATAAATAAATATTTTATTTAAAACTATTTATTTTTTTATTTTTTAAATAACAAAATTAGAATCTGTGTACTTAAAGAACTTTTTTGTACATTTTAAGAATATTATCTGAAACACATAATATAACGTAGTTTTTATTAATTATTTAAATATATGCTATTACTTAAATGGATTAGTTATTACTTTACATAAATTAATTAATAAAGATCATAAAATTTTTTACAGTGGTTCATTAAAAGAAAATAAATTAAAAAGGAATACAAACTATTTAAATTTAAAAATTAACTCCAAACATATTTACTAAGATAAAATAATTCTTTACATTTAAAATAATTGGACTAAAAAAAAATATTTCCGTATAAAATCATATTTTTTAAGGTTATTATAATTTATATAAATTTCTTTTGATCTGTATTTCACTTTATACTGTAAGCAAATTATTGTAATATACATTTTATATTAATTTTATAATAGGTTTATAATTAATTTATAAAACTTATGATTTTATAGTTTTAGTAAAGTTTTTAGCTTGTAGAATATAATTTTTTTTTTTTAGTTTCTCCTTTAGTGTTCTACAAATTTGATATATTTTCTTATGATATACACATAAGTCATATTATTTTGCTTTTAGTTCATTTGAAAAAAAACAACAGTATATTTGATTTGATTTTTAATATTATTTTTTTAAACAAAATATATTTTTCGAGAAAAAAATTTGGATGAAAATAGTTAACGAAAACACTGCTTAGAATGTCTAATAAAATTCTTAAAATGTATTGCATATATTTTCTTTTTTTTTTTTTCTTGACATGACAATTATTATTACGTTATTATTTATCATATTATGGAAAAAAAATAATTTAGATTGAATAATATTAACGTAATTAAACTATGCTGGTTTAATATGATACATACATTAAGATTTTTGACTATAATATTCGATGTCTAATGGTTACATGGTTTATTAGTTGATTGGATACAAACTTAGGTTTGTAATTGTAACTAAGGTTTGTGAATCATATTAAGATATACTGATAGTACTTCATTACAATTTTATTATTGTTTCCACAACGCTCCATCCTAACGAAACTTCCTTAGGTACAATCTACAAGGATTAACAATTATTCTACTAAAACAGATGACATAAAAAAAAAAAATGAGGATGTTGCCTAACATTCTCTACTCAGCATATAGTTCCATAATTAATTACTTCTATAATCTCATAATACAAGACATTAAATTCAGGATTGTATTATATTTATGAAGTTTTAACGTTTTTTTGTTGTAAATATTTTTTTTAATGACTGGTGCATAAATGTTGAAAATTATAATATGAAGTCCTGCATTACGGAAATGTTAAGCAATACCTATATTTTTATTATTGGAAAATAATTATTAATAATTGCAGATCGTTCCTGAGGATAGTATTAAGTAACATTTATTTCTCTTTAATGACCTCTCTAACAACCAAACTGATATGTGTGAAATACATAAGAGAATACAGATACATTGTGACCTAACCATTATAGTGGTTACGGGCACTCATTCCTTAGGTACCGACCGAGGGAGCCAACAATTCTCTACCCCTAATGGGCCGTATTGTGTGCGGGTGTTGTGTTCGCACGGCGGCTTGAAAGGTACCGCCACTTTTCAAGTACCCTCCAGTGGTACTAAGAGCTCCTCCATTGTGCTCTGCGGCTAA
Organism: Halyomorpha halys; assembly: GCF_000696795.3. NCBI lineage: Eukaryota > Metazoa > Arthropoda > Insecta > Hemiptera > Pentatomidae > Halyomorpha > Halyomorpha halys. The sequence goes on from NW_027116348.1 coordinate 380,602, forward strand.
GAGATAGCAATCATCTGGCGTAGGAGCTACGTCAACTTTTCTGCCTTCCAGTTTTACGCCTGATGGACTTTTTCACCTTTTTTCTTGTGATTTTTCACTCGTGGTTTTGAAAGAGGTTTTCTTTTCATCTTTCCCTCTTTTTGTATATAGTAGAATTGGTTTTTATTGTTAAGAGACAGGTGGCTGTACATCTTGAACATCCCCAGTTAAATCGAATATTGTTATGTATGTTACAAAAATCTCTAAAATTATTTCCAAAGGTATGTTGTTATATTTTGCCATGATGATCCACTGGCCAACATTTAAACAAGCCACTGAAACGATAAAACTGCGTTCGATGCAGACTTTTTCAACATTTAGGTACCAGGAAAACTTTCCAAATAATTTATTCGTGTCCGTAAAATTCCAAATTTCTTTTTGTGCCAAATCCTTACTATATATAATTCTCCATGTTCCTTTTAGTTTCGCTTGTAAAATTGTCCTTAACTACCTTACTACCGTCTGGATACATATCCATACTGACAAATTAAAACTTGTCAAGATAATTTCCCTGCATGTAGTAAACGAAATATCAGAATGAAGATAATATTCCTCCATGGAGAATATTAAATAGATTAACCAGTATGACAATCTAAAGAAGAGACTTTAAAATTATTTTATTATTATTATTTATTAATATAAACTCTCCTCTCCCTAATTAATTTATTACAATCTCTGAAGAATCTGAACAGAAAATGACATCGAAATGCAGTCGTTAGTTAAGTGTTACAAATGTGTAGCTTGTCATTATAATAGTTTGATACATTTTTGGCACATGCATAAATCTGGAATTTTGTTTTCCTGCTGATTATAGCATAAATAAACTTAACTAGGTGTAAATTCCCTAATTGGTGATAAGGGTCGTTTAGATGGTTTTTCTACAATGCCTTTTCTTAAAATATTTTTACTTTCACTAAAACTTATTATAATATATTACGTATAAAATGCAACAATATTGCAATTAACGAACCCTTCATTTACCTCAAGTCTTACTAAAAAAAACAAAAAACAATGTAATATTCACACATTTATTAAAATAAAACATTCATAAAAACAGCAATAGAATTCAAGATTATATAACACGATTATAATCTCTCTAAAATCAAACAAATATACAATGTACATAATAAAGATTATTTTCCAGACGAAAATTATTATCTATTTTCCTTGAAATCCACCTTATTAACGATACATTAACATTATGTCGAATGATTTATAATCACTATTTTAATCGCTTCTTTTCCATACTATTTGAAATTTTATTGCATATTTTTGGAAAAAATTCTATTAAGTATATATTATTATCTGAACCTAAGATGTACTTTTAACTAAAATATTATCTAAGGAATTTTGGACAGCTATAGGTTCCATATGCGGGATGTTTTTAATTCTTGAAAAGTTATAGCTAAAGAAAAGCTTTAAGTGATACCGTGAATTGTATTTCTCTTGGTTAATAAATTATCAATTACCTTAAACACCTGATGCATAATCGAAGATAAACTTGTCTGCTGCTTATTTTCTGCCATCCGGATTTCTCTCTTGTTTCTCCGCGCCTATTAAACTTCTATCGGTTGATATGGGTTTTGTCATCGATGACACTGACATGGAGTATTCACCCTGCCTTCGAATACAGAAAGTATTCCACCGATATGAAAGAAAGAAATTGGGACTCCCGCTAATCCTGTTAGGTGCACACCGGTGCAAGGCCGCGTTGGGAGGCAGCCTAGCGTGTAATTGCAGGGGCTCCCATCTGCCAGTATTGTGTACCTTTTATTTAAATACATCCCCCACTCCCACGAATCCCTAATCTCGGTTGGAGGATCTATTGATACAGGGCAAGGCCTGGAGGCCACAAAGAGCACGCTACGGTTTTTGCATTCCCTTAGGAAACCTCCTAGACAAAGATGGCCTTAAGACGCAGAGAGGTACCCCCTGGGGCTAAAGAACCCGCCCAACCAATGGTGACATTGATTTTTTTTTTTTCAAATTTGTTCGAGAGTAAACAGCCGATTGTCTAATCAATGTATAGGACCACCTCAGATGTTCTGACAGGGTTTATTGTACAAATATGTTATAATTGATTCCCTCCACTCCATTCTTATATTTTCCTTGGGAAAGCGACAGATACTGTTTCATTAAATTTCATTCCGTTTATATTATGTACTAAATATGATTGATATTACCAAAATCGAATGTCATTTTATCATGAGATAATTTAAAAAAAAATCAAAATATGAGTAATAATAATATTAATTAATAAATATCAATTGTGATATTATTAATATATAAATTAATAATTTATTAATCAATAAATTAATAAGATATTAATTGTGTACTTGTGTAATTGTCTTTTTAACAATTTTACTTGTTATGAAATTAATTATTTCATTGTAAGTTTCAAATGCCAATTAATTTATTAAAAGGGACGATATCTACAATTATAAATCGTTAAATATATGACTTTCTATGCTGATTAGTTGTTTACTACGATACTTGTTGCAATATAACATCAATTTGCTTTTCTTTGTAACCTCATATGTTTGAGTTTATAAAACATTTATTAAGAACGTTAATAATCAATGAGATAAATTAAAACTAAACCAAGATTTTATCAGTTTGTAAAAAAAACCTACTTAAAGAATACTAATTATTATTATACACATTTTATCAACGGCGTAATCCTTCCTTTTGATTCGGTTAACATTTTTTAAAAAATATTTATAGCCTATCAAACTTCATGAATAATAAAGTTTTATTCATTCCTTCAGTTATTTAGAAAATTATGATGTAATTTAATTATGGAATTATATTGTAACAGTTCTTTTAATTATAAGAGTATATATCCCAGTTATTTAATTTAGGTCAGAATAATGAGATGAATCAAAGTATGAATTCCATAATCTGTTAAATTTTTTGAAAAATGGACGGCGAAGCCCGAAATTGTAATCAAATTCTCTAATGAAGATGTTTTTTTAGACTATAAATATCTGAAATAATATTTACAAACAAGTAAAATTACTGATAAATATTTTTTCAAAAATTTAACAGATTTGAAAAAATTGATTTATATGTTTTACAAGTTTACTTGGAATGTTGATTCATATGTTTTACAAGTTTACTTGCTCACGACCAAAAGATAATTGTAGAAAATTTTACCTCTGTTTACTTATACTTACCTTTCTTATACTATTTATGTTTATTATTTATTACTTAATTTATTTGATTTTTATAATTCTTAAATATTATTTTTGTCATAATATTAAAAAAAAATATGTTTTATTATATTTCAGATTGGGTGGGGGGATGGCTAGTAGTTATCTCAAAGGGACAGGTATGCAGCCAATGCACCACCAGTATCATGGCCCTGTCCCAACCCTACCAGCACCCTTCGGTATCGCCCATCACCTCGACTCACCCATACCCTACCCTCAAGGTAAATACATATTATTTTTTTATTTATATATTATATTTTTTAATAAATAAAACTTTCAATATAAAATAGTTTTAAGAAGTGTCTTATCAATTACCATTTTAGTTGTAATCTATATAATTTTAATTTGTAGTAAAATCTACTTTAAAAATTTGTACCTTTGTACACTGATTCCCGTTTCACAACGATAATTTTTTTTCTGTAGTAAAGTTGATTTTTAAGTAACAAATATATGTTATTCATGTCTTATTTAAGTAGCTTTGATTCCTTAATTATAGTTTTATCATTTTAGGTGGAGGATTTGTGGTAATCTCTTGATTTTAGTTAACATAAAATTATTACAGTTGGATTTTAATTTATTAAATAGTAATGATCCGATTAAAAATGTATACAAGTTTAAAATATTTAAGTCATATTATTTTTAAAAATATAAGATTTACTAATCGTTTATATTAAATAAAATAAATTATATGATCTTTTTTAATTTCATATTAGTTTGTAATAAAAATAAAAAAAAATAAAAAAATAAAAAGTTCTTAAAACATGAGGAACCAATTCTTCAATTTCATTTTCTTTAAATTAATTTTAAACAGATATTTAAAAAGAGCTTTTATGAGCTCCAAATATATATATATTTATTATTATAATTTTTATGAAGGAGGAATGATCTGAAAAATTATCACGTATGCTCTTACTTTCTTTAGCTTATAAAGTTAAAAAAAATTATATCAGAGATTGTGCTAAATACAATTTAATCGCTGAGCCTGCGAGTCAATGCTAAACCTATAATCTCATCAATTATAGTAATCCCTTTATACAACCACGAAGAGAAAATTTGATCGGTAAATGAGTTTTGTTTTCTTCCGGAACCTCAAAACAAGGTTTACAGAGTTCGCTGTCGTACTTTTTCTGTCAGTAGCTTCTTTGACTTCTTGTAGTCTATTTCGTTTTCCGTTACCGTTGAGGTTAGTATTTTTTAGTATTGTTTTTTTGTGAGGTGAAATTATAAGATATTGTGAGTATATAAACTTACATTTTAATATTTTAGATACTAGATTTGCGAAATATTAAAATATTTGTTCATACGAACATTTTAATTTAAATTTTCTTTTATTAATTCTAATTACTAGTTTATTAATTATAAACCCAATAAATTTTACTTAGTTGAACGGTACTTTATTATAACTTATGAGTGACCGAGCGGTATTTGTAATAGTATAGTAATTGAAAGATTAATTAATTTCTTCTGTATGTATTTAATTTATGTTTTAAATAAAAGAAAAAACATATCTCCATGCAAATCTTTCAGTGTAAAAAGTCATTACTTCTGTAGAAACTATTTCGACCGATCTAAACAAAACTCAATTCCTTACAAGAATAGAATCATTAATTTGTAGAAACAGTATATAATTCTAAATTCTATACTTTGTAAATATAATTAAAACACATTTCATTTAATTTCATTTTTTTCAATTTAATTTTTTGTTGAAATATAATTAAATTCGTTTCTCTGCAATTTACAGGTTAATCAGCAAATAAATATTTTTTTAGCACATTTAATCTATTTGGGGACCCATACTAACTTATTCTTAAAATAGATACAATTTTAAATGTGGTAACGATTAAGTAATAAAAATTGAATTGTCTTAATAAAAAAATTCTGTACGAATCTAAAGCTCGAAAATGTTTTTGTTTGTTGTTAAAGTTCTAACAAATAAAAGTAATAAAATAAATATTTAAAGTTGATATAATTGAATTGCTTTTTATAAATTAATATATTCGTTTATATTTGTCAATGTTTCTTTAACTAATTATTTAAATTCATGTATATAAAGATAATAAACGTATTAAAATCTAGTTTGTTTTTTTTACTTCTAGAACAAAAATATCTGTTATCCAAAGTAATAATTTTAATTAAGAAGGAACCTTGCTGCTAATGTCAAAGAATTGCTTGATAAATTTTACACTTGTATTGCATTTGTACTAACGGATTTTGTTTTTTTATGATTATCTCAGTAAAACATATAATTATTATAGCCTAGAATCTTTTATTTCAACCAAAGTAGTGTCATGATGTTGTGTCATTTTTTCTTTTGGGAGAGCTTTGTTGCTAGGTCGTAATTAAATTACTTAGTTCCTTGAACTACGTCCGGTTCTGAAGAAATCTGTTAAACTACTTTGTTGAAATTGCCGTACTATTTCCGAACTTAAGTTAACGTTATTTTTCTTAATACGTCTTGTTGTGTATAAGGTTTTTTTTTTTTAATTGACTTAAAACTAAATCCAGTAATTTTGGTGGAAATAGTTAAGTGTAGAGAAATTAAGAGTAATTTAAAAATGTATGATGCATATCTGATATCGGATCTACAAAATTAAATTGTTTTTATTTATTTATTTTGTTTCAAAATATTTTGTCATATTAACATTTTAAAAATCATGATATAATTATGAGATTCGAGGCAACCGGTCATAAAACATATTAAGTGAAAAAAACGTTTCGTTATATGAAATTGTTCGTTAATTAAAAGTGTTACCTTAAATTAAGTCACTTACTATAACTTAATACTAACATAATTCTTTTTAAAATATAAACATTCTTTCAAAACATGATTAAATTAGCCCTAACCAATCAGATAATAATAATTAACCCTTCAATTTAAAATAAATAGTTTACGGCCAAATACCTCATATATTCTTTTCATAAATAGCAAACTTTGTATTATATTTTTAATTCTTAAATTTATTTTACTTTTTTTTTACTAATAAGAATGTAATAAGAATGACTGGTTTATGATATATAAACTAACTTACAGATTTTGAGTGAGTGATAATTAATTTTTTTCAGTCTCAGTAAGTCTTATAAGATTTTCCATCTTTTCCCTATGTGCTTGCTTGCCTATTTGAATCAATTGCTGGATTTTTATGTCCCTTTTTTCTTTATTTAGGAAAATGAATGGACTCTGATTCAAAGGAAAGCGTTCCGTCGATTGCATTTCCGACCTAAGGAAAAATGATTCTTCCAGTATTTAATCTTATGTTAAAACAATTGATATGATATAAACTATTTTGCGAAGTCAAAATTACTTACAGTTAAGAAGCCCTTTCTGACTGAGTAGTAGTAGATAGTATGCGTAGTATGCGCCCTGAAATTAGATGAGGGATGAAACGGGGTTAACCGATTATGGGATCCCATGAGTATAGATTCATAACTGCCCTCAGGCTATTGGCATGTGTTAGTAGACTCATGCCTCAGGGCTAAATATCATATCTGTTTGTGTTTCCTAACAACTGTCAAACTGTTTCGGGGGCTTGTGACGTTTCTATACCAAACAACCTTCCAGCTGTCATGGGGTCATTTAACGTTTGAGGTGTACCAGTGTCGTTAATAGTTCTTTATGAATGGGAATACAGTGTACAGTGTATATATTTATTAAAGATACAATTTTACTAAAACGTTGGTGGACAAAAAAAAAAATTAAAATCAGCCTGTATTGATTATAAAAGGATTATTTGGAATATATATTTTCTAGATTATTTACAATAAAAAAAAGTATATTTGATTATTTTATAAATTGACCCGATTTATGATAATAAAATCACTCTTTTTTTAATGAATTATTGATTGGATTTTAAGTAATAAAAATTCAACTGTAGTTGATAAAATAAGTGAATTTCGAGGCCCTGTAATAACTAATTCTGAGGCTCGATTACTGATCATATATAAATTAAATTACCAGATTTCTGTTTTTGTAAAATATAAGGATCGAGTTTTCCACGTAATAATCTCTTGCCCCAAAAGAAATACAGGATATATTATTTACATATTAGATATTTACGTGCTGACAAATAAGCAGATTATGGCGAGAAATAAATTTGAATGCAGATTTCGGTGTTTTTAATGATTTTTTTGTTATATTTATCAAAATTGTTGTTACCATTTTTATTTATTTATTTTTTGTTTTTATGTCAATACAGATTGGATGATTTATTCAACCATGGGAAACGCTTCTAATAACAATCGGCGTAAGAATGGTAGGTATCTAAGTTTTGCTGTGGGAAGATAAAGGTATCAAAATAAGGGTGATAAAACCACTATACCAACAACTGCCATCTAACTACCAGGATTATAGAGTCAAACTACAAATTCGCTGTAGATTGCCTTTTAAAAAACGACAAATTTAATATGAATAATTTGGTTGTTCTTTTAGTTAGTATTGCTCTTTTTTCATTTTTTTTTTTTTTTTAGAGCATTTTTTCATTGTTGCAAAATCAGATTTATTTAATCGAGAATCTAAACACTGTATATAAGCTCGTGGATTTCGTTCAGTATTCAGATTAATAGTGTTGGAGAATAATCATTATTAGTGTTTGTTTTAATTATGAGACTAATAAATTAAAATAAAAACTATCGCGTTATGAATTTGTCATGACCGAACCGAAATCGACCCCTAGTGTCAGACATGCAAATTTCGGCGCAGGGCCGCAAATAGACGTACAAATAAACAGAAAGCTATCCAGGGTGTTGACAAAAATAACGACGTACAGGCGGTCGGTGATGGAAGATGCGCAATTAGACAAACACCAACAAGTGTGTTTGCCGAAGCCCCCAGTTGGGCTATCCATAATGTGATAATATTGACACTCGCCTCCTAAGTGGCAGTCCGTGTTCCCTCCAATTACTGTTCCCACGTACCGCCCTCAGCTCTAGGCTATGCCGTTGGGGTTGTTTCGCTCCAATAGTTTGCCCTGGCCACAAAATTCTTCAAATATACACTGTGTGCACTTCGGCAACTAAACATCAGGTATTTAAAAATGCTTGAAATAGTTCATACAATATTATAAATATATTCACATATATTTACTATTGTTTCTGAAAAATAATAATAATAATTACTCAAAAAAGTGTTACTAATTGAGAGCTAGAAGGGGTGTGTACCATCCATATTATGGACTATACATTTATAGTAAAAAATATAAATTTAATTTTAACAAAACTAAGATAATTTGTTTTTTAAATTATCTGAGGTGTTTAGAATTATTGCTATTTCTACTCCATTTATATTAGCTTTTCAAACAATTTAATAATCATTTCAATGCCATTTGAATGTATAGCTTCCAATAATTTTAAAAACTGTTTTATTTACCATGGGACTCAAAACTGTAAAAAATACTGCTAAAACACGGGTACTATTTTCCATTCCGTATCTTAGCTAGTAATGATCCCATTAAGACGATTCGAATGTTTTGGGGTAGCTGAATTAGCCCTAAAACTGGAGTTATCCAAATAAAATATACTTTTCACAAATTTTTCCTGATGAATAGCTTACAACAATCGAAAATTTTAGGATTAATGGCTAGGATGTTAAATTTAATTTCTATGTTTATTTTATATTTTTTGCTTTACTTGAAATTGTTGAATAGAATTAAATTATGTAGGATAAAAAGAAAGAAGCGCTTGACGATGGTAGCGTACTCAGGTATTATGGAATATGACATGGATTGGCTTACTAACACCGGTATACACCTAACCTGTTTATCATTTTCTATTCCGGCTCTGATTTCACGCCAGTAAAGGACACAAAAAAAATCCCACTACCCACTGTTGTTTGTGTGAAGGACTTGGATGACATATGAAAAGAGATGCTCAACACTGTTAGAAGATGCAAGGAGATACCGACTGTATCCTGACAAAGAGTCCTTTAGGCGAAAGAGGGACAAGACCAAGATGGAAGCAGCCGATTTCTGTAGAAGCCGGGGGTCTTCGGGTGACACGGCCAATCAGCTTTATCTTCTGGCGCCCCCTTCTCGGGTTTCACCTCCTTTCAAACTGTTTGCTTTCAAAAACACCAAATGTGCTAATCTCGGTCCTATCCATTAGAACAGACACAAATGGCCGACCCGTAAGATTTGTTTGTTTGGGTTCACCATATCTAATATTAATATCGGTAATCTGGGTATTGTATGAGCCAAATTACCGACATTAGAAGAGATTTATTTCTGGGATATTTTAAACTTGTTTAATCTATTTTTTTAAGTTTTCAATATTTCAACTTTTACAGATCTCAAACCTTCAGAACGACTATGATTTGAATGTTGCTTCGAGTTAATTAAAATACATCAATGGTTTACATTTAATTGTCTGTCTCTGATAAAATTAATATTCAAAAAAAGGTGAGAACTCGTGTTGCAATCTAATTTGGACGATCATAAATAGGTTTATATTTTGAAATGTGAAGGTTATTAGCAAAAAATTAGATAAGTTTTGAGGAAAAAATTCATCAGGAATATTTACTATGATTAGCCTCTTCTAATGTCAAATTAATATTGATTACATTTAAGTATATTTGTACAGTCCTGAATTTTAGTAAAAAAAATTAAAAAAAGGAAAACAAATGAGACGACTTGACTAGATTTTAACTTCCTAGGAAGTTCATATAATTAGATCAAATTAACTTGAAAAAAACAAACTTATTTTTTGTAAAAATAAAGAATAATTGAATAAAGGGATATATTATTGTGCCAATTATGAAATACATAAAATTGAAAATGTATATTTCAAAGGGATTTTATTATTTTTGTATTTCCTAAAATACGTAAAAACGCTTCGCATCAGTTAAAAAGGAATCAGAAATACCTTATAGTATGTCCAAATCTTTTAAAATTTGACATTTAAAAAATAATTATATCATTGTATTACTCCAAATCGTAAAGATATTTTATAATTATTGTTTGACAATTATAGGAAGTATATATGAGAGACAGACAGACAGAGTAGGCGATAATAGCGCGACAGTATCGCTAGTTGCAGATGTATCAGATGGGGCTGAGGGAGGCAGCTGCACGACACCCTTATATTTCTATCCCCCGTTAATTCCTCCATTGTGCTCGGCCCACCCCTACGTACGGGAGCCACCCCCTACGGCCAGGATACAAAAGTTAATTTATAACTCTGTCTACTTTCCTCCACCATCTTCCAACTGTATCCATTTTCCCTCCGGTCGCTGTTTTTGGTTGGAGGAAATTCGAGAATTGTGCTTTCTGTATAATAATAAAGTGTAGCCCTGTCTATTCATATTCTCAAATGGCGGACTATGTATTCTTTCCTTGTAGTATGAGAGGCCGACAATTTTTTAATTATCTTTTGAAATAATTTTATAGTTATGGAATATTGCGTAATTATAATATTTGATATTAAATATGAATTCATGTTTATTTAATAATTATTTAGAAAACAAAACTAAATTGTTTTTCTCGGGTTTTATGGATGTGACTTTGACAGAATTTTATATAAACAGTTAAAGAATTACTTAAATAATTGTATAAAAAGTTACAGCTGTTTGAAATGTTGATTGTTTGTTTACTATTTATTAAATTTATATTACTGGATAATTTAACTATGGGTCATTTTATTAACGTTTAAAAGAATATTGCAAAATTAGGTTGAAAATAAATTCACTGCCAGCAGCTTTAACAGAAACCATTCAAAAAATTACACATATGAAAATATGCCTCTGATGTAAGCAATAGATCTTAACGAATGCAAATCAAGTATAAATACTATATTATAACATTTTTAAGAAAGTTATTAACTATGCGGACATAGTTTTCAGTAAAATTGATTAAAAATAAAAACTTTTTTATCATTTGGATGATCAGTTTTTAAAAAATTACTAATTTAAAATATTGGCGTTACAAAATACCAACATTTTTTCCTGTTATTTATTTTTATACTTAAGCTATTAGGGTGTAATAAGTATTTTATGATATCTTAGTATTTTTTAAATAATTTAATTTAATATAAACTATCAGGATCCCCAAATCAAAAGAAAGATTATCGCATATGTTGTGATAAACACTAATACAATTGCACTTTCGATATCGATATTTTCATTATAGAATTTAAATATGCCATCCCATCTACGCCTTGAATTGTTCCTATCACTTAAATAATGCCATTATAGATATTCATTCATTATCCTGACTAAAAGCTTAAGCTGTCTACTTCAATCGCTTCGATGATATAACATGCTATAAATATATTTACGAGGTGCTTCCGTCGTTCCGCGTTGTGTAACTGTCTCCGTCCTCAAGTCTACACATTTATTTATTTATTTACTTTTCTGCGCTAAATATTAATTTTAATGGGGTAGTAGTATAACTTGTAAAATGTTGACTGATGGTATGCATTGTTTGACAAAAATTACTGGGGTTCCCTACCTCTTTAATTCTGCTCGAATTCCGTGTTGTAGATATTTGATGCCACTTATAAGTACCATATTTTATCTAACACTTCAGTTGTCTCCGATTCTAATTGTGTTAGATCATATTTTAATATTCCACATAAACATTATGATATTAATTCTTGGTTTTAGTGTTAAAGTGCACAATAATTTAAATGTTTATGAGGTGATCTCTGTCTTATCACAAAAGGTCCAAATGATGTGAAAGGGTTACCTGAGTGTAATGAGGTATTTTTTTTTTCAATTTGTTTATTTCAAAAACAAACCGAATGAGTAGTGGAAAAGTTTTAGAAATTTTTTAAAAATGTTTTTCTATTGGTTTATTCGACTATTTCCAAGTTACTATTTTAGTTAGCCCCTATCTAAATCCTCTCAAAGTAGCTTTTAAGGATAGATAAAAGATAATTAAATTCAGTCCTTGAGTGAGTAGCCCGGTGGATTGGTTTAGTATCTGTCATCCGTCACGCCTTCCTCTCACTGAGAATACCACCCACAAATAAAAACTTAACTGGCCCTATAATCTAGAATATATAATGAAACAAAATCAGAATGGGCCCTCTTGTTACTATGGAAAACTTTTTTATTTTTTTTTTTTCTTAAGGCGACTTATAAAATTAGGTATGGGTGTAGTATAAATAAAAATAAATAAAGTTCAAAAAACCATTGATATGATAATAAATAAATTATTTTAATAACAATTTTTTTTAAATTATGTAAGTTCTATTTATATAATCTGCAGTTTCTTTACTCTTAATTTATTTTTATTCAAAATTTAATAATAAATACAATTTTAGATACTAAACATATGACTCATCTGTCCTGAATTAAATTATTAAGTTTATATTTGACATAAACTTCAACCTACAGTTCAGCAGTCCATTTTCACTGTAACAATTTCATATCATTACAACAATAAGATATTATGACTGTTTATTTAAGTTGGCTCAAAACCAAACCTAACTGATACTCAGTTCTACTTACAATTTATAGTAAAAACTGTTGATTAAGTACAACAAATAACAATTTCAACTTAGGCAAACAACTAATGGGAAACATAGGTTTGATCTTAAGAGATGCGTCAGTTTTCTGTCAATGTTGTCAGTTCCTGTCAACTATCACATAAAACCTGGTACTACGACTGTCACGACAGCATATGCTATCAGTTTATATGATGAAGATTCAATGCCACCTATTAAATATCGTCATGAAGGGATGGAGGGAAATCCTGACGTCTCGCCGAAATTCCCAACACTCCTTTTCAAATTTTCTTGTTTTGTTTTCTTCTCTGGTGTTTAGGACCTCTCCTGTCAGTTATTTATGATTTACACACTCTTCTTTAATATTGCCACCTGGGCAAACCGGTTGGCCGAGGAGTATAAAAGCAAGCTGTCCAATTTATTAATAGTAGGGCTATTTTTACTGTTATATATATTCATTTTTATTATAGCCTCACAACTGCTTATTTATGGGCGTTAGCGAAATTTTTCTTTTGATCTCCGGACATTCCTACCGTTCCTTGAAACTTTTTACTGTTCCCAGATCATTCCGGCCGGCTCCTTCCTTATCGTAAATCGTCAGTATAAGGTTCAAACAGTAGCTGCATCGATCCTTTTTAGTGATGACACTTCATTACTGTAGGTTTTTTTTTTAACACATATATCACAATTTTTATAAGGATACAGTATGTGTGATTGGTAACAATTGTCAGACATCGGAGAAAGCTAACTATGTTGTTGAAAGATGAGTCTAGAAAAGTTTATTATCTACAAAAAAACTTTTGATTGCCTATTTTTTTTCTGAAAACATACATAATTAGAATGAGGTGCTATTAGCGTAATATTTTCTGGAGGAACATTATCTCTTCAAATCAAATATTTCACGCTTTAAACTGCATAATGTTAGTGTATTTTTTGCGAATATCTTAAATGGTCCTTTAGTATAATTTTTAATAATGATTATCCCTAATTTCAATTTTGCCTCATTTATGGAGAAAAAGTAGGACTCCGGAGATCCTGGCACTTCTTTCTCAACCGCGTCATATGTTAAAAAGATTAGATCCAAACTATATAAGCGCGACTTTGAATAAGAACCATTTTTCACAGTGATGGGTTTTTCGCACGGCACATGACACATATGTGTCACTTCAAATTTATTTTGGTGTATTCATCGATATTTCATGATAAACAATGGTGTGATGTTAGTCACAAGAGATGACACTCTAGAGGTTGTTCAAAATTTAGATTACAATAAACTTTTATACCGTTGTCAGGATATATATCTACGGGTGTCCAACTGGCGTTTATTAATAGAGCGGATCGATATGACGGTGACTACAGCGGAGGAGATAGATGTATCATTGGTAATTCATGAATCAGAGAGAGCAGCTGGCTCGGTTCCCATCAGCCTTCGCTAATCCTTCAACAACAACACCCCCCAAAACAATCGCTACCCCCGCCCATTGTCAGCGTCCCTCCGCTGTCGCCGCAGTAAAAACCCGCCGGGGATTGTCACCGTCCCAGAAAGGAACTCTTTAAACAGGAGACCCCACAGGAAAAAACTCACGCCTTATTTTTTTTTTCTTCTTCTTTTCCTTTACACAAAGGAGAAGAGATTCGAACTTTTGCGAAGGGTCTCTGCCAGTTTTGACGTTTGACGTAGTCTGTCAAGGAAGAACTCTACTGCTTTGAAACATTTTTTTTATTCCGATAATGGTTAAACATCTATAAAATTAACCGGTCATCTTATAAAATCCTAGGAGGACAACTGGAGAATAAGATTCAATCAAAATAGAAAACTGAAGTATAAAACCATTAATCATTCTTTCTTAGCCGACGGTATCAGTTAAAATTAAGTCATTTATATGATTTTAGACGTCGCAATGGGAGGAGTACCAGAGGTGTAACTCCATCCCCATTATTTAAAGTTCCAATCAGAGTACATTAATTAAAAATAAAATAAATTTTATAACTCCGAAGACTACCCAGATTGTTAGCCTGATATGGAATTTTTAAATTATTTTTACATGTCATGTAATTACTTTGGTTTTTTTTTAATTATCAACCGTCCGCCATTATTAGTTGTATTAATAGCTTGGATAATTATAAAATATGAAATAATTTAATAGTTTACTAAAGAAGAAAATAAATCTTTTTTTGTGGTAGTCTTAACGATAGCCAGGACCTATGTTCTGAAAAAGCTATGATTACTAATCCAAAGTAGACCGTACTTGAAAATTACTTAAACCATCTTAAAAACTATATTATTTTTTATAATTATATACCTGAGTTAGCTTACGTGAAACGTTAATAGAATTCGATCCTGTTATACAATTCTTAAAAGGTTTCACTCAATTTTAAAAATATATAATGAAGAAGTTAAGGTTGAGAAATTATTGATTTTTTTTTCATTGCATAACGAGATACATTCAGCGTAGGGCTCTTTGTCACGTAACGTTGATAAGGTAGGCTTTGAGAAAGTCACGGTACAATAAAAATCTAATAATAAATCCTGTTTTTATTTGACTACGTAAATTATTTAACTTTAATATTAACAAAGTTTACTTATTTATTTTTAACGTATAATTTGTCCCTTGGAATTATAAACAATTAGTTTTTGATACTATGAGAAAGTCACGGGTATATTAAAAATTTAATAATACATCCTGTTTTTATTTTGAAATTTATTTGACTACGTAAATTATTTAACTTTAATATTAACAAAGTTTACTTATAATTTGTCCCTTAGAATTATAAACATTTAGTTTTTGATAGGTCTGTTTATAATTTACGCCCTCTTTATATTATAACTATTATTACACTGTCTTCTTTCTTTGTTCTTGTGGGCCAGTCAATCAAGCTATTAAACAACGTAAGCTGTCTGTGGTTAGTAGTGATTCTAAACCTCTTTGAAATAAAAAAGAAAGAAAAAAAAAAGAAAGTCTGGAGTCTAAATCAGAAGGGAGGGAAGAGCTCGGTGTACTGCGGGTGTTGCTGGAAGGGCCTGGAACTTATAATCCTCTTTTAGCGAGATTTACATATTAATGCTCCTCAGTCCGCCCTGTCTCTCCCTATGCCCTTTTCTCAAAAGCTTACACTTGTAAGGAATATACTCGGAGGAGGGGAATACATACTTCATTTTCCACGGGTAAATAATAATTTAAAGGATTTTTCTCTCGGAAGATTTCTTGTACCGGTCGATTAATGAAGACAGAACTTACTTTTATAATTTTCTATGCCCACTTCATAATTACTCAAGTGCCGTAGTCTTTTAATTTTGGAATTTTAAATATGTTCTCAATGGATTTTTTTATAGTTTTGTTAATTTTTTTTCGAATATAGTATCTTTTTTATTTTTTTAATCTGTGAACGATAGAAATACAAATAAGAGATAATTGTGGTCAACCGTTTAAAATAAATTATAGGAATAAACAGTAATAGCGGTCTAGAGATAGTGACATGAGGGGACCTTAGTAATGGCGACCCTTGCAAACAACCCTATTCATCATTGCGTTGCCTCTTGGCTTAGAGAAACCTCCAACTTAATTCAGTGGTCTTACATCACGCAAGCGATTAGCAACTGTGTGCGCATTGCAACATGTACAAAGGTCGATAGAGTAGGTACTTGTAGTAATTTATTGTAGATTTTTCTAGTTTGGTATCATAATAACTAACCTTATAACTAACGTAACTAGCTACATTCGTGTATGGTTGTAGAAAGTTCTGGTTTGACGGACATTAAAAAAAAAAATCCTTAACAATCGATTGTACTTGTCTTGTCATTCTGTATTTTGTCTTTATTACTTTTCAGCGTTGATTAGTACGGTAACTTTTCTACGTTTCCCTCCGAATATCTTCCCAAGTAATAAAATATCCCGTCTGAATTAGAAAAATTATCCGTATCAGAGTATTTTTTATGTTGTCTTAAATCTCCATCAAGTAGTTTCTATAAATATTTTAAATATTGTAACATTCGTTTTATTTACTCACGTAGATCCGCGCCGTCTCATTACATCATTAAATATAACCAATAGTACATATCAATAATAAAATAAAACTGCTCTTGCATGAAAAATGCCATGCCATGATTGCATTACTTTGACAAGCCGATCTATAACATATAATAGATAAGATACGGCATAAATAAACTAGACACAGGTCTTGATAGGACAGTAAGCCGAACACCCACGAGCCGGCAATCAAGACTGCCATTGTCGGATATTTTTAGAGCGCTCCCGACAGTAGCCAGAGAGGAGAGATCCTGGAGGGGGACCGGCCATGTTGCCCAGGACCGGTCCTCCCCTAATTCCTATAAATACCCGGACACCGGCCCGCCATCTTGTCATCCTATAGCCTTAACTCCATAAATATATATCATTCCTTAACGGATAATCATTGCTTCAAAAACAAAAGGCCTACGCTCAACATCCATTTTGTCCTTTTTCCTCAGACGCTTACTTTGTCTAAGGGTTGCTTTATCTCTTTCAGTGCGCTGGCTAGGACAATGGGTTAATTTTCTTTTCAAGTCTATTGTATGTGAATAAGGTAGTGTTGGAATTCGAAATCAAGAAGATCTCCGACGATGTCGAATTCGTATTATTTAAATTTGCTTCCTCATTATAAGTAGGGAAGCTTTATATTTTAAATACTAATTATGTTTAACGAAAAGCCAGCAGGTTAAAGGATTATTTGAGCCTATCCTATAAATATTGTTTTCAAACTTTTCACCAAGTTGCCATAAGTGAATTTGTGACTATATAATTTCTACCATTATCTGATATACAACAGATCCCTCGTCTAACTTCTTTTTAAATTTCTAACAAAAAAAAAATACAAATAAAAAACCAGTATTTTAAATTAATTATTGCGAATAATAGTTAATGCTATATATACATATTTTTCCTACTCAACCACATTCGAATATGAGCTAAGTTCGGAATTTAATTATTCTTCATTACTCCGGTTGAAAATTATAGTCGTGAAACAATGAAAACAATTTTTTTTAGTTGAGGTAACTAAACGATACAAAAATCAATCATCTTTTACTTGCAATAGTGGCGAAAGGGGGGGACATAAAACTAGTCAGTTCTAAAGGAAACATTACATGGGAAGTTGTAATCTGATGTAGTTCTGTAATAAAATTTTGAAAGGTTTTCTTCTCGTGATCGGTTTCGGACTTACAACACTTGTCTCTTAACAGGTTATATGTGCCGTTGTGTTAGTAACTATTTAATTCTATTGTTGAATGAGTTCCTATATCATTAAAATTACTGATTACTCTCCATTTATTATATATTATATATTATAAATATAAACAATTTCAGGAGTATTGATTATAAAAAAAGCCTCCCGAACTGAATTATTTTTATGTTAGCGTCAGTTGTGATTAACACGATTATTGTTTATGCGATCATAAACTGTATAATGAAAAATAATGTAACCTACTTCATCTATACATGCAATTACTCCAATTAACAAATCATATTTTTATACTCTTTTTTTTTTTTTAATAGCTGTCCAGTTTAAACAAAAAACTAGAAACCTCTAATAAGAATATTATATCGCTCTTTAACCATGTTGTTTGTCCCATTGTTTACATTTGTACAGTTTTCTTTCGTCGAGTTCCCTTTGGCCTTTGGTGTATTTATATTATTGGCTCGAGAGATAAGAACTCCTTCAGTACATTACCCATCTCGTTGAGGTAGACATCACTTCTAACACCATGCGTGTCTTTCCAGGTATGAACCCAAGAAAGCAAAGACGAGAGCGAACGACGTTCACAAGGGCCCAACTGGACGTCCTGGAAGCCCTCTTCGCCAAGACGAGGTACCCTGACATCTTCATGAGAGAAGAAGTCGCCCTCAAGATCAACCTACCAGAATCCAGGGTTCAGGTAAGGATCTAATCCTAACTACATATATTTTATACAAACCTAATATTAAGAAGTAATTCCATAACCGAGGCCAATCTGATTAGTAATAATCCTATAGAACTTAACGGAGTCAAAGTTAAGCCTTTTAAAGGCTATTTTGAAACAATGGAATATTTAATTGGTCAGTTAAACGTTTCGTAATTACGAAATAAACAAAACTAATATTGTGTTGCTTTTGAAATTAGGTACGGTTTAGTTTAAGCTATAATCGGATTGTAAAATAACAACTAATTTTTTTAAATCGTTTTTAGCTAAACGAAGGATTACAATATTCAATTTTAAAAATTTCATAAGCTGGTTAATTTATAGATTTTTCACATTTAATATTATTATTCACATGAATAATTATAGGTAAATGTACTAACAGATTCATTCATTTGAACTACATTAATTTTATGAGTACAATTATTAATTTATCAGTTTAGTATTTACTGAATTTCAAAATTCATAGAAAAAATTCAATGAACAATAATTAAACAATATAATATCATATAATAAAACAATAAGTAAATTAATCAATAATCATATAATAATCAATAAGTATTTGCATATAAAATAAATTATATCAACAGATAAGACACATAAGAATTTTTTTTTAATTCACATTGGGTTTTTTTGTTTTATTTAAGAAAAGGTAATAATTCAAAATGTAATAGACCGAAAAATAATATCTGTTAACAATTCATGGTCAAAATTACAAACATTATTTGAAATTATAATAATAAAATTTAATGATTTATTAAAAAATTTAAATAGTTGATCTATAGTTTAAATTGATTTTTAAGACTAAAAGTACAGAAGAATGAAATTATATTAAACGCTCCTCACATTTGATGCATTGTTATTAATTTTTTTGAAAAATAATCGAAATTCAATTAAATTAAATTATTAGAAGATATTTTGTGCTAAAAGAAAGAATTTAAAAAAATCAAAATTTTCAAGATTTGGCTAGTTATTGAGTTATATTTTATGTAAAAATATAAATAAAAAATTATTCATTGTTATGTGTTGATTGAATTCTGTTATCGGGATCAAAGTTCTCTTAAGTAAAATGATTTCTTATCGTAACATATTTCTACGGTCAAACTCCTAATCTCCCTGTAAACAAATCTTTAAGTCTACCTTTATATATAAAATCAATTATTTGTAAATTTATTTTTTGCTTAAAGGGGGGATGTATTTTTATCTCTTTTCATTGAAATGATTTATGGACCGGTTTTATGTAAAAAAAATAATAATGCATGAGACGGCAAAAGCTGATATAGATATATGAATGAATTAAAAATCTATATTAGCATCGTTATTTTATTTAATTATTTTAAAGCATTCATACAATTAATTGTGCGCCTTTGTTACAATTACGAGAGAATAAAATCATTGGTTAATTACTGAAAAAGACAATAATTTTATTTTGTAATTATCTTTGATTTCACGAGGTAGTTATGATATTATAAGATGAGAGTATCTGAATTAAATAATCGAATCATTACATAAAATTTAAAAAAACTAATATAAATGAAACAAAAAAGTAGATGTTTATCATTAAGTCGGGAAAAAAAATTGTGGTAAAACATTTTTCAAAATGCTTGTACTCAAATGAACGCTATTCAAAAAGGTCATTTTACGAAAAATGTTAAGAAAAAAGGCAAATTTCGGAGCATGAAAATTAATTTTTATCAAAAAAATATTTAATTAACTTCTTGAGTGCATTTACTTTGAATGCTTTTAAATATATTGATTTTCTTGGGATTGATGGGTTTTAAGAGAGCAAAAAATTATTTCTTTTCAAAAACTTGATTGATATATTTCAATACATATAGTTTGCTTACAAATCTTTTGCGCTCAACAGCTCATATAATTATATAACCGATAAATCAATGCTTAATTAACAAATTTTGCAAGATATAAATTTGTGATCGTTCTAATTCACTAATACTATACTTTAAGGAACAATAATTTGAAAAATCCAGTCTTCGTACGTACTTCGTTACGTCAAGCTCCGTTCGTTTCAAAATCCTGTTGGATAAAAATACCTGAACTCCCCTTTTTTAGCCTTTATTTTATCTATAAATTCTTTTGTATTATGTTCACTAAATTCAATTGTGTTTTATTTAGTTTATTTTTAATGGTTTTATTTCTTACAAAAATTCATTTTTTTTTTTTCGACCTGTGTAACTTTCAATGTTCTTTGGGTAAAGTTGTTCCCGGTAGAAATTAGTTGACGATGTAAAATATTGAGAAACTTTATGTCAAAAATGTTAAATTTTTACTTCCATTTCTTAGTCCAATTCATACTAGATCTTAAAATAATTATTTCGCTTCTTAAAAATAAAATTATATTTTCTATATTCCATATTATTTAAATTTTAACTCAGTTACTTTAAAGCTTATAGATAATGTGCTGATTTACTAGAATTTATATTGCAGAAAGATTGTTTTTTTTTTTAAGTTTTTCTAAAGGCCGATAACGGTCAGGTAAACACAGGAAGCGACCATTGTGCCCTGCTTTCATCCACTACCAGACTGGTTATTTATTTAGGACACCTAGCCTGATGTTTCTATATAGGCTTTCTGCTATACAGATACGAACACCGTGTAATTCAGGGGCCATGAAATAACAAGGAACATACAATCCTGGTTTGTGTTGGTTGGCCTGTCTGGTTAGGAAGTTCTGTAAACACTGTCCTGTCTGGGACTTCTATGCAGGTAGAATTACGAGTTCGCTGTTACTGGAAGGTTCACAGTTGGTCTTGTACAGATGCGAAAAAAAATTCTTTCTGCAACAATTTGATAGATGACTCGTGTAAATCTAAGGTTTCCGTTCTGTACTAATTTGTTGTGTTAATATTAAATTTTGTTTTTGCTTTCTCCCGAAACACATTAGTTACTATGCCCATTAAAAAAATATTTTTAAAGTCCTTTTTCTCGTACCCTTCAATATATAAAAATATGTTTTAAATTCCTGTAAAATAGCAAGATTTAAACCTGTACGTTGGATTGTGCGTTGTTCGTGAATTATTCACACCATAAAGGTACATTAAGAATTATTTATTCATTAAAAATTGTAAAATATATAATTTAATCAATGCTATTGCGACTTTTAATACTTCTTTAGAGTTCAAAGGTAAATTACAGGGTTTACTTTGTTTTTTACGATATGGATAATTTATTATTCGGCTCTAATATTGTACACTTTAAATAAACTATTTAATTTGTATAATATTACACCCTAGATTTTTTTTTAATACACTGTCCCTTCCTGTTTCCTTTTGAAGTTCCAGTGTTGCCGCCTCCAGGTACCTCCTGGTAGCCTCAATACTTTCTAGGAAGTAGCACTGGGTTTGGGTTTGTTTTGTACAGTTCTTGGGGTCGTGGGGTTAGTTGGTCGAGTCTTCTATTGTTTGAGATGTTAATTGGAGCGTAATTGTCAGTTTCTGATTAAACATAGAGGGTTTACGGATTTGAGCGTTATTTGATTTTGAAGTATTTGTAGTTTCTTCCGCTGATAGATCTAATTGGAATGCATTAAAAATCAAGTTTTCAGCTTTATGATTAATCCTTGAAATCCTTAGTCGTGTCGGTTCTAAAATACGCTCTTGTAATTACATAATTACTAGCTCCAATTAAGGTAATGTATTAAACTAATGATAAACAATGCAATATTTTATGATCTTAATATCTGTTATCTAATGGAGTATCTGATCGTTTAATCAATAGGCCTAAGAACAAAAGCTAAAACATGCTTCGCCCCTCGAGAACAGACAATGGAACAAAGCCACTGGGCTCTAGAAAGATTTAAAAGTAAATCCTTTTCAAGAAAATAGGGGGCTTAGGGAATGAGTAATGGAGTACAGATAAGGGGATGCTATCAGGTCGATTGACCTCATTACAACAAGTGGGGTCTCTTCCAATTAGCCTAACGAGTGCAGGTACCATTCATCTCCTGATTGGAGCGTAAAGGGGCGTTTGTTTATATCTGTTGGAATCTTTTCGATGGAATCCGCCTGGGCAGAGTTTTAATTAGCCTGTTAGTGCGCCGTCAGAGTTCTTCAAAGCCGTCAAAACAAAAAAAAATACTTTGACGTTGACAAAGCCCATCATTGAGCAACATTTCCCGCTTAACTAAAGGCAGCCGTTTAATTAAAATGCGCGTGAATAATAAACCCAAAAATTCAGGTCGAGACCAAGCATACCGAATCAGTTCCCGCTTTTGTTAGTGGAATAAATAGTGCGTAGTAATCGAATCGTTTCATACTTCCTATAGGAGCTAGCTTTTATTTATTTAATAAATAAATATCATATTGCATACTGATTACCGTAATTTCATGTAGGTTTTTAAATAATCTAAAACAAATTTTTTATATCTAATTAGTGCATCAAACAGGATTTAGAAGTGTATTATGGCGTAATCGGATTATTATATTTGGGAGATGAGATCACTAACCGCTGAAAAAATAGAAGTGATTTTCAAAAGGATTTTGGGTATAGATAGGTTATATCGCTCATCTTCAATATATAAGTTTGGTAATTTTTTTGAAACACTGACCATTCCAAGGTATAAAAATAAAGCTTCCTCTAGGGTTCGTCGTTTCCACTTCCATTTAGAAAAAACCTCTACAGTCATATA
>NW_027116348.1:403914-408472 GCF_000696795.3 Halyomorpha halys
TAATATTAAATAATTCTTGGCATTGTTCTCTCTTATTAATTTTAGTATAAGTGCTCTGTAATGTCAATCTATCCCATATTTTTTTGCTTTCTAACCTCTTCCAAATTCGTTTAATAAAATCGATATTCCAGCCAAAATAATATTTCGTTTGTCTGGCGTTGACTAAAAATAATGAATTCTTGAAATTAAATTCGAACCTTCTTGTTTTATAATATTTATACTACTTCAAAAGGTTTGTTTTTCATGTCATCCATATTTATTATGATCTATTGTCAATCATATAAATACACTTCAAAGCTCCAGATATCATATTTTTCTCGTAATTTTAACAGACATTAAACGACCATATTGGGTTTAATGGTCCACCCCTCGTGATTAACTGAATATTGAACATGAGTATAATTAATTCCAGAGTTTTTTTACTTTTTTCAAAAAAATTAAAACAGCAGTGAACATTAGGCATATGTGTTGCTGAATGGTTTGAGCACTGGCAATATTCCACCTTTAGGGCAATACCTGTGCGGGTTCGGTACCCACCCAGTAGGTACCCTTCAACACCTGTTCTGGGTCATAATTCGTTACCACTGTTCTATGATACCAGTTAGCTAAGTGCTTTGTACTGGAATTTATTTCTTCTTTCTTTTTAAAACTATTTAAAATTATCAATCCTATTGAAAACTTTTTTTTTTCGTCACTGGAAACCTAAGGTCCTAGTTCAGTGGAAACAAATACTAAAACTTTTTATCAGCTAATATGATTCTTTTTTATTCACCGATATTAAAGATAATACGGAAATTAGATGAGTCTTCTTTTTACCCAATCCCTAAAATAATTCTCAGAAAATAAAATACGTAATTTTAAACGATTTAAGTTTCCACAAAAAGGCTTTCTAAAATATCTAGATCATGTAATCAATGTGTTGTAGAAGAAAAGAATAATAGGGTCATCATAATGAAAATGACTGCTTATTCAGTTTTTGTGCTGCACATTTTTTTATTTCTAAATTTTAAATAGTTCAGAATCTGTTGCATTCGTACCTTCATATATTTAATGTGATATATTCCTTAAACAGAATAAAAATGGAAGGTTCTATTTAAATAGGTTATTTCGCTTTATAAAAGTCTTGATCCCTGATTTTTTTTTTTATTTATTTCAAAATATGTTTTATAGATTATATAATTTTATTTGTCGTCATTAGCATCACTTCAAATAATATCAGAACTGAATTAAATAACATGACTGTTTTTTTTTGTTACAGGTTTGGTTTAAAAATAGAAGAGCCAAGTGTCGCCAGCAGCTACAACAGCAACAAGCCGCTGCAGCCAACAAGCAGAGTCCTCCTAGTAAGCCAGTAAAGGTCAAATCTCCCCAATGCTCCCCACTGGGGCTCTGTGAAGTAAAAAGCGAGCCAGGAAAAGGGTGTTCCCCATTAGGCTCAGCTCCAAGCTCAGGCGTAGGGACTCCCTCACCACCTCTAGCTACCGCCTACCCACAACATGACATCCAGTCCTGGTGCTGGAGTCAGCAAGGTTACCCCCAGGGATATTCCTACTACGGGCATGAATATTTTGCTCCACCACCTAGCACCTCTCAGGGATACTCAGGAGGCAGTAGCTATGAATACCAATACCGTGGACAAGACTGTGTTCATGAACCACCTCCACATGGATACCATGGAGTCTAGTCAGTTACTGTTAGTTCTACAACATTCCAAAAGAAACATTTCCACACACACCTATTTAGTTAGTTCTGTAAAGGGGGCGATCTATTTCTTTTGCGTTGTTAAATGCACATTAAACTGTGTGTACATTAAAATGGACAAACGTAGAGTAATAGTGTCGTCTTTCAATATAATTTTCTTATTCTCTGTTAAAACATATTTTACTCTTTATTTTTTTACAAAGTAAATCTTTTTGTATTACTCATAAGTTTGGTTTAGTGACACTTCTCCCCAAAACTTTTTTTCCATAAGCTAAGCTAAGTGTTTTTGTACATATATATATATGTGTACATATATATAAATATCTAACTTTATTATAAGAGTTTTGTTTGTTATAGTAGGAACTGTAATAAGCTGAGTTAGGAAAGCATTAACTATAATGTGATATAGTATTAAAATGTAATTTCTAAAATTACATATTAATTGGAAAGACAACTCAAGCCAAAACAATTTAGCTTAAGCATCTTAACTATCTTTCATTGTTCCTGGCTTATATATAGATTTGAGTGATATCTTCAATTTAAATTATTTTTTAATTATGGTTATTTCTTTTTACAATAAAGAATACACCTTGGAAAAAAAAATAATAATAATTTGTGATTCTAGATTGCTTTCCAAGTTCTATATTGTTTTGACTTTATAGATAACTTTCCATAATTATTTGTAATTTTATGTGATTATAAATTATATACTATATACTATTAAAACCATATATATATATATATATATCATATATTTATGAATGGTAATAACCTTTATATTTACTTTAGGTTTTGTTTTACTTTAGAATTACATGTTCCAGTATCATGGTGCAATCATGTCAAATGAAAGATCTTTTTATTTTTTTTAATTGTTAGTATTATTCTTAAAAAAACAGAAGTTTTCTTTAATTTTCTATTATACGAAAAATGTATATAAATACTGTAAATACCATATATTTTAAATGTTTGAAAAGAATTTTTGTTTTAGAATAATGTGTGAGTGTTAAGTATTATTTTTTTGTTCATTGTAAACGTGGCCTATGATTTTGAAATAGGGCATATTATTGTAGTAGAAGGCCTAACTGATTCATGGCCTGTAATGTTTGTTGCAAAATTTGGCCTACTTTCGTGCATCTAACCATTCTGTTAATCTAATTGAGTAAATTGTACATGGTCCGATCCGAAGTGAATAAATGTAAGCCTACAAATATTAATACTAAATGAACAAAAACATTTGTTTTCTATATTAAAAAATACAAAAAAACCAATACATTAAAAGGACTTTTTTTTATTCCTTCCTTCATTATGTTGCACATAACTTAAAAAATAGTAGATCAAAAGTTTGAACAAAGATGAAGTTATGAAAATTACTTAACAACCCTATTGTAAACAATTTCATAAATTGAAGTATAGAGCTAGTAATACATTCAAGTTAAATTATTACCTTCATTAAATACTACAGTCTGCAATAGGCTAAGGGCTCACATTTACAAAGAATGTGCTTATACATAGGCCAAAGATGAAAGGTGGAATATATTAATTTTATCTTACTGAGACATTCATTGACTGTTCTCAGCTCAATTTTTTCTTTGACAGAATGAAGGGATGGTATTGTTTTATGACAGTTTTTGAAACTTAGAATGCTTTTTGCATTATCTTGCAGAATTCAATTTACTTAACTCTAAAACAATATATAAGACCAGGGGGGCAGAGAGTAAGTAGCCCCAGTGATGACAATGGCGAAAAAAAATCATTAATTTTAATATTTTATTTCTAATGTGGTCTGCCCCCCTGCAGTAGAGTATGTTGTAGTAATGAGTTAAGTTAAAATTTAGGCAGGAAATGAATCTTATCTAGTACGAAAATATTAGTTTAAAAGACTATTCTTGGGGTCCAGGTAACCAAAATATAAAATTTCCTGGTCTCGAAGAATGTATAAGAAGTTAAGTTGAAGTTAAAATCATGATGTGAACTGACAACACTCTCATGAAGGTCCCGAATCCTGCCAGTGGCCTCTTTCGTATTGAGTTTTTTCATTCAATTCATTTATTATTCTCTTAGCCTTCTGATGTTTTAAATAACTACTCACGTATGTTACAGACCTCTTACAATGTCTAACATTAATAAAAAAAATATTCGGAGCAACGTGAACGAAAAGGTTTGAAAAAGACATCAAGGATGATCTTTTAAAGAAATCGGTATGTCGGAAGCTGACAATGACAGCAATATCATTAATTTAGTAGTTAGCAAATGGGCAGATAACTCAGTACTTGTTGAACTGAGCATTGTCTTAATATGGAATGAAAATAATTTGTATCAATAAATTGGAAGGATTAGGGGCATAATTATTGGTCAATAACATTAAGAATGCTTTCAATCAACTATCTGCTATTAATCATAGACAAACAAGGGAATACTTATGGATCGGAAAATTAATGAGTCATCTGTAGCTGAGGAAATTAAGGTTTTTACAATCTTGGATCTGCAGCGGCGCCGGTTCCAAAGCTACCTGAGGGTTTAACATCTATTTTTGTGGTAGTCCCATGAAAAGAAAACTTGACCCTTTACCAAGGTTGGAATAGGGTGGAAACCTGTAGATAATCCCCTTCCCCTCCCACCGTAAGAAATGATCACTAATGTACGGGGATCGAAATAAGCGGCCGCTTGTAGCAAAGAGAGTTAAGGTTTGGTTAGCAACCTCGCAACTGCAGAGGCGTCGGTTCAATTCTTTCCTGAGACGGTCAGCTTTTATTCGTGGAGCCCCAATAGAATGGAACATTGACTGCCTCACTCTTGTTAAAATAGGTTGGTTACCTATAGATAAACCTTCTCTCTCTGGCCATGTGTCAGAAATGTG
>NW_027116348.1:411902-430376 GCF_000696795.3 Halyomorpha halys
ACTAAACCTTCGAATTCCTCTCGTATCCAATCCTTACAATCCAAAATCCTTCGTAAAATCCTCAATGCTCCTTATTTTGTTACTAATAAAACCATTCATAAAGACCTAAATGTTCCTTATGTAACCGATCTAGCCCGAACCCGATATCATTCCTTCCATTATAATCTCCCTAACCACCCAAACCCACTAGTTTCTAACCTTGCTTCCTCTTCCATTCCTGGCAATCCTCCGAGGTGCCTGAAAAGAGGATGGCCTCGTGACCTTATATTGTAAAATCTTTTTAGAGTTCTACTACTGGGTAGTTTCTCTACATGCTGTATCATATCATTATCATTATGTCATTATGATCCAATTTACTTATTGTATTTTTTATACAGTTGTAAATATCAATAAATAAATAAATTTAAAAAAAAATAGTAAGTATATAGGTTATTAGTTTAGCACTGTACTCACATCATATGAGAGAATCTAGTATCTTCCATAAATTAATTTTCGGAATAGCACATCTCTAAGATAAAAAGAAAAAAAAACTACTTCTTTAGTTAAAATGAAAATTAAACATTAAATGCGACCCTTTTTTTAATTTTAATATCTAAAAGTTCAATATATTTAACCGCACCAAAAGTTTGGTATTTTAAAACGCTTAAAAATTTTTTTGCGGAACCATCCTCAACCTACTGTACTTTTCAGCCTGATAAGTTCCAGTGACAGGGTAGTTTGGCATTTGCTTTTTATTTTAGGCTTTCAAAAGACTGTAAAAAACACAGTGTCACAAAGAGAAACAAAAATTGTCAATCGAACCATTTAACTCTTAAGATTTGCAGATCATAATGACATCGTTGAATGATCCAAAACTAGGCTAGGATGCGCCTTTCTGGCCATAAAAAATTTGGCTTTGCTGTAGAAATTCAAATTAAACTATCAAGTAGATGATGATGAAGGAAGATGGAGAAAAATAGAAGGGATGAATAAATCTTTTACTGAGATAGCCCCTTAAAGAGTGCTTAAATTCATCTACCATGGATATCAATCAATAATATGTCCAAGAAATTTGAAGGCAAATCCTTCGGTATATTTACGGTTCTTTAAGTGAAGGGAAAGTTTGGAGGAAACGTAAGAAACTGGAGCTCCAGCAATATAGCAATATTGCTTGTATAACCGACCTAAAAAGTTGAAAAAATAAGGTTTGGCCGAACATTTGATTCAAATGAAGGAAGGAGAACTTGTCAGGAAAGCACTTGTGGATAGGATTGACAGAAATAGACGATGGGAAATCCCAAGACTAGGGTGGGTGGACAATGTGACAGCTGACAAAGGATCCTTCACAACAAACCGAACTGAATAAAAGAGACAGAAACCTCCTACCCCTAGGTCCTAGCGTCAAATAGATAGATAGAATAGGTTGCTTACTAGAACTGCAGTCACTTGTGACCTTGTGTGATAGCTCGCTGCTATTCGTCAATTATTATTTGCGAATCACGAGAAAGTTTTTCCTATTCATATATCTTTTCTCAGTCCGCCAGTATTCCTCAAGATAGTAGTATCCTAGGTACCACTCTCCATAAGGTTTTTACAACTGATATATCAACCTATCCTTATTCTGTCCCAAAAACATATGCTCGAAGCAACTTAGTAATATCTGTTGATGAAGACCCAACTGCTGCAACTAATATAACATCCATTAGAGTAATGATGTCATCAAGATTATACTTGATAATTCAAAAAGGTTTTTTTAATACTTCATTTAGGAATATATAGCCCATATTTACCACTCCTTTAATTTTTACCTCACATTATAACAATATTAAAAAAAATAGGTTAAATCAACACAAAGCAAATACTAAAAACCATACAAATTTAAATGCCACAGCGTTTTGCGAGACATAACTTATTAAATAACCAAGAATTCAATTTTAAAGAATCAACAATTTTAAATAAAGCGAAGGATGACATAATTAAAAAATATGCGTAATTTGTATATTTAACAGAAATATAGAAGTGTGAATTTTAAAACAGATATAGGGGTTATTGTTCAGGATTATTCGGATATAATTAATAAAATAAATGTTTAAAACCATAAGTAATTATTGTAATTATCAATAAGTATAATTACTGTGATTATCAGGGCACAGCTCAAAGTTTGGTCTTGAAAACTTTTCAAATTTGTTGATTGATTCGAAATAGTTTAACTAGCTAGCTAGTTAAACTGACACAGCTATAGCTGTGTGAATCGTATAATATATTCTAAATTACTTGTTACTAACTTTGAAATTCAACTTATTTAAAAAACCGTTCATATTGAACCGTGCAATATTTTTATTTTAGAGAAACAATAGAACGGGAAAATGGTAAAAAAAAAAAAAACCAAAATGTTGTTCTAATGTGAGGGAAAAATAAAGAAGTACTATATCTTCCTGAAAAAAAATAGGTACCACATTTGCTTATTATATTTTATTATACTGTTGTAAATTTCAATAAATAGATAAAGAAAATCCAGAATAATTATAATCTTTGATATAATTCAGGGATTCCGTCAGTAATGATACGCTTAGATTTACTATACACGTTTTAAAACCATATTTGTTTTTGCAATTTTGTCTCTTCTTTTCATCCCCACACAGCTCTTCCCTCTTTATTCTTGCCTTATTTACTTTTTCTGATAATCTGGTTTTATTTTAGCTTATTTTTTTCTCATCTAAACTGTTTATCTCTTACCCATTGTATTATATATACCGTTTTCTTTCTTGTATATTGTATCATGTATATCGTTTTCTTTCGCACTTTTCATGGTTTTGTATGATTCTTATGTCAATAATATTATGTTTCATCTTCTGTTAGTATCATCTACATCTACTTAGTTTATTGTTTTATATGTCTCCTTGTTTGTTTAATTTTTTTTTTTTGTTTATGTATCTCATTTTTTCTCTTAAATAATGTTATTATCTCGTTTTTTTTTTAGCCCTGATAAAGACCTGAAATTCAGGCCGAAACTTCGAAACCAATAAAATAAGTTTTACTTATTTTTTTATAATTACTGATCACATCCCCGCCTATATAGTAAATACCGTAGATAAGTACCTCATAAGAATCTTTGATTTTCTATTTGTTTCTTTAACGTCAATTGTTTATTGTCAGAAGTTTTCGTCTGCCTATAATAATAAAATATTGATACATTTTTTATCAAATACTAGTGGGATGTCCCGTCTTAAGGACGGGTATAATCACCCTATTACTCTCTCTCTCACATTCCCTCTCAAAAACACTCACTATGAAATAAATAACCATCAATTTATTATTTACTTATACTCTCCATTTTTTGAGTAAAATATTTATATTCCGTATTTTAGTGTTAAGATTTTCTATCTACATTATTAAGAAATGGGTATGTGGCAGGAGCTATACAGTACACTAAATAATTCAATAAGAATCTAAGATAATGCGATTATTTTATAATAAGTCAGTTAGTATACAGAATCTTGTATTTTATATGTTAAGAAAAAAAATAAAACGCGTTTACATCTTTGCTAATATTGGTCCGATTTTAATGATTTTGGTTTTTTAGAAAATTTAGACACTCATTAGGACGATAACCTTCCAGAAGATAATAGTTTATGAATTATTAAAAAAATAATTGTTTCGGTTTAAAAAAAAAATTTAAAGTACTTATAGATTTTATTTTAAATTTAGCAGCCCTTAATACACATCTACAGCATGAGGATTATGACCATTAATATTTTCAGCTTCATAAGAAACACTTATTTTTAGATTCAGTGATCAACAAGTCAATGTGTTATTAGTATATTTTCAGATGAGTTTTATTTTCTAAAGAATTTAACCATCTTTCAAACGACCAGCTATCATTATCAGATGTATTTTTTAGAGTTATTCGAAAAAAAATTATTATTTTTTATGTCATTTTAAGTTATTCATCACATTACAAAGACAATGTATTTCTTCAAAATTGGTTTTGGTATACGGTGTGAGACCTGTTCATGACCACAACGGTACTGTCAGTTGACTGAACTAGGATGAAAGTAACGGTACAGGTCCGAAGCCTATTTTCCCAGTTTTAAGAAAAAGTTTTGAGTTCAACAAGATCTGTTCTATGAACGATCACATAAATATCCTAAAGTGTATGTTGATCGCGATTGCAATAATCTGTGTATGCTGGCCGATTTTTCTCTTTACTAGAACCCATGTTTGGTAGATTGATATGTTTCTGTCAAATTGGACTCAGTATTAAGTAATCAATAATTAGTCAACAGTAGTGCTTAGATAGAAGCGTTCATTATTATTATTATTACATTCGTAATATTATTTTTTTAAATTACTATATGAAATTTCGAGAATGTATTTCTGTTTGTCGGTCAATGTGTTCTTTTAAACATACAACATAAACAATAAAAATAAATAATATATAATCTTTTCAATTTTTTGAGACTGGTATTTATTATTTAAATAAATCAATTGGTATCCATTTTAAGTCCCCACATTTTTTATTACTTCATCAACAGTCCAACGTTTCGGCCAATTTAGCCATCCATCCTCAAGGACATTCCTGAATATAAATTTACTCTTCACATCCAATTATTTAAAAACGTTTTGCAGGCTATTATGCCCAGATCATTAGAAACAAGTCAAATCACTCAATGAAACAATAAATTATTAGGAAATGATATTAATTATTAATACGCTTATGACTTTATTCAACTTTTTTTTTTATAGATATTACAATCTGCCACACTGTTGAGGGCAATAGGTAATAGTAATGACCGATCACATTCATACTAATAATAAATAAAATAAAATAACATAAAAAAATAAATAAATAAAAAAAAAACCTATCTTAAAATGTATACAAACAGAAGGATAAAGAAAATGAACATAATCAAACTATAGTTTGAGTTTCGAAGTCCGCTAACACTCTACAAGTTTTATTTTACAATGTCTCTTGGCCACTGTCATTTCAACCTTCGAGGTGGATCGTAGGAATGGGTGGAACTAGATTAGGATTGAACCAAAGGATTAGGATGGTTAGAAAGGTTTATATGAAATTTTGAGAATTTGGTTAGAATTAGGTCAAGGACTAAAGGGATATGAAGGTCATGGTGTAGTGTTCTGTTGGAAACGTAATAGGGTGCATTGACTATGGTTCTAAGGATATTGGATTGAAAGGATTTGATACGTTTGATGTTCGACGGTTTAGCTGTTTCCCAAAGTTCAAGTCCGTAGGTCCTATCTGGACTGAGTATAGTCTTATAAATTACAAGTTTGTTTTCTTGTGAGATATGAGAGATCCGGCTGAGCAGTCGGTATAGTTGGTTAAATCATCTGTTGAGTTTTTGTCTTTTAAGTCTAGTATGTTGGTCCCAGGTGAGTCTTTTGTATAAGATGAATCCAAGCGCACTGTGTGGATCTGAGTAAAGAAATGTTATTAAAAATAACAGCAGGGCAGAAGCTGCGGAGGAGGGTAAAAGTCACATTGCTCAATCCAGGTGAGGTGTGTTTGGAGACTATATGAGGCTCTTTGAGGATCTGGATGGGAGGGTAGGATAGCTGTATCATCGGCAGCCAGGAATCAATGTTGTCAGGAACGTGTCGGGATGGGAATGTCAACAGTGAAGAGGCTGTAGAGGAGAGGACCCGAGGAAAAGAAGCTTATGTGTATTTACCTATTTTGTCACAATTTCATTATTTTTTAAAACTTTTAATTTTAGGTCTACTTAACACTATTAATCATCTTATCTTATTGTTTCTTGATAATATAGTTGATGGTGTTAAGTTGATTTAAAATTAAAAGTTTTAAAAATTAATGAAATTGTGATAAAATAGGTAACTAGCTTACCTAGTTAGGTAACTAAATAGTTAGACATGAGCTTAGGCAAGCTTATTAATAATCAATATGATACCCTATTAGTTTATTGTTTTATTGGGTGAATTGACTTGTTACTGTAATAATGACCTGGGCGGAATAGCCTGCAAACGTTTTTAAATAATTGGTTGTGAAGTGTAAATTTATATTTAACATTTATATTTAACATTAACTTGATGATGGCCCAAAAAGTTGGACTGTTAATGATGTAATAAAGAATGTTGAGATTTAACATGGATGCTAATTGATTAATTTAAACAAAGAACAATAAAATTACTATTTCAAGTTATAAAAGTGTCTTGTATAAATTTATTTTTACGAAACAGTTTATTGTAAATAAAATGATTTTATTTATTTATTTCTGGGCCAATTTTTTTAAAATAAAGATGTAAATTTTATAATTTGGGTAGTTTAGAATTTTTAGTTTGCAACAAACGTAGTTGTTTGGTCAAAATTCTTTCAATATTGGGCAAACTGCTATAAAATTGGAAGTAGTATGTATTCCTGTTACATAAGGAACAGTCCCCTTGTTTATTCTACCACAGTTGATAATTTAGATGCTTTAAGATTTAGCAAGATAATTTAGAGATTTTCTCTTGAAAATGCCCTCAGTTGTGATATAATTGAACACGTATTGTGTAATATTCTTATTATGTACTAATTTATTTTCCCTTGTCCTTTCTAGTTAATCATTTTTTTTTTTTTTTTGTATTTTTAACTCTTTAGCAGTCCCATTTTCGATAATGAAATGGCAAACTTTCTTTCTATTTTTCCTATTTCCAATATTCTCGTTGTTCTTTTTAATGATTAATTCAGCTATTATATGTGGAAGGATTTTATTTTATACTAAAAATGTTATTTTAAATTACGATTATATAGATTATTATGCCCCGTTTCCAAATATATATATACTACAAACATCAACCAATACTTCAAGGCATTTGTGTTTGGCAGCAACCGTGAGAAAACAGACGTAGTACCTCCTCAGGGACCTGCTTCAGGAAGGCCACCAGAGGAGAACCAGGAAGTTGAAGGCGGGTGAGGACAGAAGTCCATAAAGTGTAGAAGCTTATAAATAATATATATATAAAAAGTCATATACAACATAAGATAGATTAATAAATTAAAATGATCTTTATTGTCAAATCTAGCTTACATTATTCTCATGAGTAGTACACCACTCCCAAATATCTGTATCGCCTGCAAGGCTGGATAACAATTTTATAAATAATTATTATTAAAATTATATCTTCTACTGGATGAGTTTCATTGATGTAATTAGCTACAGTGGAAGAAAAAGTACTTTTTCTTATTTAAATTTTATTTCATTACATCTAATAACACCCCATCATCATGTATCAACAAATTCATAATACTCATCCTATGCATACAACAATTAATAAATATACCACAATTATCTTACTATATGACACTATAAATATATACAATATATCATTTAATATCATATTTTATGTTCTCCTTATTAGTCTTAAAATGTTAACAATAAACATATTGCTGTCAATTAATTAAAACATTAATAACGAAAAACACTCTTTATTAAAAATTCCAACATAATTTTTTTTTAATAATTTATCTATTGATATTTACAACTGTATACACATATATACAACAAGTAAATTTGCTGTAGGTGACATAGTAACATGATAAAAACATGTGGAGAATCTGATAGAACTGATAGAACTCCAATAACATTTCTAGAGAAGAAGATCTCGAGGCCATCTTCTTTTCAGACGCCTAGGAGGATTATTAGGTAATGAAGGAGAAGCCAGGTTAGAAACAAGTGGATTTGGGTGGTTGAGAAGTTTATTATGGAAGGAACGGTATCTGGTTCTGGTCAAATCGGCAACATATGGAACATTGAGGTCCTGATGGATGACTTGATTTGTGACAAAGTAAGGAGCATTGAGGATTTTATGAAGGATTTTGGACTGTAAGGATTGGATTCTGGAGGAATTTGATGGTTCAGTGGAGCCCAACATAATTTTAAATAAGGAGATATAAAATCTAATATACCTTCCTGAAACCAGGTTATCTTTACCATTGATAAAAAATAGAATATAAACTAAGTCATTTCTCAATCCTTACTTCTGTTACACAAAATATGACTAATTTATTAACAATATTTTTTTAAACATATTATATCAACACACAATATTAAATTACTAAATGATTTACTATATATGAGTAATGTGTGCATAAATGTTTTAAAATTAATAGCGTTACCAATGTTTTTTGTGACATATATTGCTCCTGTTATTTTTCTATTTTTTGTGGAACACGTGGGTATGGGATGATGGGATGACAACCCCGAAACTTATTAGATGCAATGAAATAAACAAAAAATTATATTAGGAAGAGTACTTTTTATTCACTATATCTATTTAAATTACACCCGTATTGTCTAATAGGCAGGGTAGGGTGATAAATAAATTTTAAAAAATTAATTAAATTATAACCATAATTATGTACGCACTGCAACAATTATTTATAATTTTCTTAAAATTTAGGTTTCAATTAACTTCTCCGTGCTGAAATGTCATAACCTGATTGACTATGGCTTACCCCCCACCCAAGCCATTTGATCCTAGCAACGCCCTTGACTTAATTGGTAATATAAATTTTAATGTTTTAATTCATTTTTAAAAAAGAACTTATAAACACATTACCTATACTGTATATAGGAATATAGGACGTATCTACAATGGTTTGAGGAGGGAGAGAGATTTAAAATGTTTTAATTGACAAAGTACATCTAATGTCTATATATCAGGTTATCTATATAGGTCCTAATTTTCCCATAGAGATAATTCTGAGGTTTAACATTTAACCATTTATCCACTATTTGTATATGAATTCAAAGATTCTCCTTAATTCATTGGGTCAACTTGATCAGTCTGTTTCCTCTAGTCTCCTTTAAATCGTTTTCAAATAAGATCTTTTTCTTACTCCTTTTGTATTACGTTCTTACGTCCATACTCCTCTTTAATTTCCCCCGAGGGGGATGAATTCCCTGATGATTGGGCGGGTAATTAATTTTTAAAAGATTTTCACAATCTGGCCAAGAAGTACATAATTGTTCTCGATTTATGAAGGAGGGAAGTCAATAATTACGGGAACAAATAAATTAAGTCAGTTTCCTTTCCTAAGAGGCCCAAGATCTTATATCTCGAGTCAGGATAAAATACCATATTCAGATCAATTAAAAAAATGTTCTTTGAAGAGTAAGAATTAAATTTAAGCTACAGATTTTTATCTACAGTGTTATTAAATTGAGTGAGTATGTACTTGTTTAGCCATCTAAAATTTAGCCGAAAATATCATTCGTTATCAAGATGCTTTATGTAGGCATAAATATTAATTTAACAGTGGTTTATGAAAGACGGCTGTTGAGAGGCAGTATACCTCTGAAGGGAGTTTCCATATTATCAGTGTGGTGGGGTCCTGTAATCCCCCCTCCTCCTCCCGCTATACTCCGGGTAATGAATTCTATTTTCCCCTCCGGCAAGCTTAGCTTTATTAATTACACAGGGGACTGGAGAGAGTGAACGAGAGAGACTCGGTTTAGGGGCTAGTCCCTATTTTAGGGGTTCGTCCCTATTTTCATGGGAATTATCAAGTCCCTATCGGCTCTCTGGCGAAGGCTTCTAATCAAAGGCTTCTTCCCTCAAGTGAACGCTATCAATCACAGATCCTCTTCACTAAAAACTCATTTCATTTTTTTTTTTTGTCTTTTCATTTTTTCCCGCTGTTAATAAGGGAAAATATCGCGCTTGGTCGGAGAAAAAAAAATCTTAAATCGTGCCATGTGAAAGATAATGTTTACTGTCTAGAGCAATATATTTTTTTAATTATTATTATTTTTTAAATGTAAATAAAATAAAAAAATGTTGGTCCAAAAATTTTCACTCCCCCTCACTCCTCTTAAATGTTCAGCTCAGCTGACTGCTGACAACCCATGAAAAATATTGTGTTCTATATTTAGTAAGAATGTTGCCGATTTGGCCAGAACCAGATACCGTTCCTTCCATGATAAACTTCACAACCACCCAAATCCACTTGTTCCTAACCTGGCTTCTCCTTCATTTCATAATAATCCTCCTAGCCGTCTGAATAGAAGATGGCCTCGAGATCATTTCCTCTAGAAATGTTATTGGAGTTCTATCAGTGGGTAGATTCTCCACATGTTTGTATCATGTCACCATGTCACCTACAGCAAATTTACTTGTTGTATATATGTGTATACAGTTGTAAATAAATTATTAAAAAATATTTAGTAAGAAAGTACTATTTCTTGACCATCTATTATGCAAGAAAGATATTTGGCCAGGACCACAGCCCTCAGATTTTCTCAAGCCAGGAAGGATAAGGTATTCATTTTATACAGGCTGGATGTATCCCAGAAGCCTTCCCCGAATCTAGAGTTAATATACAAATAATTAGCTCCCACAGCCCAATCCGACCAACAGAGACGATACCAATCACTGAACTACACTGCTCATTTACATTGCATAAATAAGGGCTATTTCAATAAAAAAATTTATTTAATATTGTGTCCTTTTACGAGGTAATTGGGCAATAACGCAGTGCATTGAAGAGAAGTTTAGTACATCTTAATTTTCATTAATTAATGAATTTAATTAAGTTCCATAAATACCACTATCTAGTTGTATAAACCGTTAAATAAATTACTGTTTACATTGTGTTATATTCCCAATCGCAACCCCAATCATCGTCTAATAATTAAATAAACTGTAATTTTTGATTCATTGAGGGGGAAAAAAAGTCAAAATAAAATGAAAATCTTTATATAATATGTGTGTAATGGATCATTTTTATTCATAAAGTGTTTTGTAAAGCTTACGGTTCTAGTTCAGAAGCGCTTCTCTAGCATGGCGTGTACTCATTAATACCCAATGAGACAAAATTCTAGCATTGTTGTCGAGTATAAAATATGAAATAATTTGTATTTTAGGCCAGGTAATTTGTAATTGGACCCTGGGGGAAGCGAGCACAGTCCACACTTAATAAGGACAGTTTAAAGTTGACAATTACAGCAGTGATAATTAGAGTATGAATTATAACCCTCAGCAATAGAACATTGTTTATACGAAAGTAAACTCCCACATGCCATGTTGGAGTAGTACTTCGGAACAATCACCGGTTTTTTACCATACATAATAAGCAAAAGACTTCAAAAAACAGACAAATTTTATGATAAAAAAATAAAAAGTAACACTTTAACTTCCCCTTGACGATTATTTTTCTATTCCCTTAATTAAGTCCGAAAGTTCATATAAATTACGTCGCATGCATTCTTTCTAATGACACTATTACAGAATAAGTTAAGCAGAAAAACGTCGAGAGGATATGAAAGAGCCGATAATTAGGGTCCTATTTGGGCAGTGAAGCCGGATAGGCTAATAGAGCAAAATGATTAGTTGATGTTGGCACACAAAGAGGAAGCCACAAGAGCCACGTGGGTGCCACGTGACCGCGCACGTGACTTATCTCTGATTTCAGTAACCCCGGCACCTGCTTATGGCCAATCATCTACCAACAAGAGGAAGAGACCGTCCATCCAAAATTGGATGCCTCCGCCCTCCCTACTGGCTTGCTGTTTTACCAAACAGACAGCTACTCGACAAATTGATTCTAGTATACGGAAACTATTATAAACATGTAAACTAATTTATCTATTAATGATTCAGGTATTATGGACTCTTAACTCATCTTCTAGGCTCATGCTTTGTCGTTTTCTGTCTTATCAATCGTATCTATCACAGCAATAATTTCAACGAGCTTATAGAGAATTCGATTTTTCCGCGTCTTTTGGAGGTTTTGCCTCGCTGTGCATCGTGTTTACCATCCTTAAGATCTACTCATTTTTTAAAACAATCAAGTTACCCCGTTTTCCACTGTAATCTTCATTATCATAAATTTGTATAATTGATTAAATTAAAGTCATTTTAATACAAATCTTAATTATTTATAACTGACTAAATAATCTATCTCATCATTGTTTGAAACAACATCTTAAATTTAGCGAGTTTAAGAATTAATAAATATAAGAGCTTCAATGCTTCCTTTATATTTATCACATATAAGCATGAAGTCTTCATGCATAAATGACAGGAAGAGCGATAAGTGGGGATTTAATATCTTCATAGGCAAAATATTCAATTTTTCGATTCACTAATGAGTCATTTTTAAATATATGAGTTAAAATTCAAAAATAATACTCAAACTTTTATGACCGGCAACACTGTAACTTACAACCGGTTTGAATTATTTTTGATACTATTTAAATTAATTATTAAGTATATTTGTTAAATATTAATTTTTTTTTCTTACCTCCTGGAGCAAAGAAAAATGCATTTACAAATATATATATACATCTATACATATACCGGCTATTTCATTTTCTTGAAAAATATTAAATACCAGAATTTGCGCAAAAAACTGTTGAGAGTTGAAAAGATATTTCCCAACCTTACCTATAACGTGTTAATTTATAATTTCACTTAATATTAGCCATTAGCTCATGCTGTCGGCAAATGTTTGAAACCATACATGCCGAAAACGGTTATAATTATAAGAGAAGATGGTCAGGGGGTGCGAATAATGAAGAATTAGTTAAATTAATAATGGAGCGTATTAATTTAACTATATAGCTAAAACGTTTTTAATGTTACTCATCAATATAACGTTCTTATATTCCAATATCCACTGTATCATTTATTTATTACTCAAATTTATATGTATATAAATAATAATGTTATCAATCTACTGCTGTCTTTGTCCATAGTATTAATCAAATAATTTATATTTTCATTCTATTATTATGTATATTTCCAATTTTTTTGTCTATTATTTATTTTATTTTATTTATTTGTATTATTTTTTCTCTCTCTGAATGATGGTTGTTGTGTTTTTGTTTTTATAGCCCTGATGAAGACCTGAAAATAAGGTCGAAACGTCGGCACAAATAAATAATTCGTTTGTTTATTTGTGTTTTTCTGCTGACCGCACCCTCCAACCATCTTCTCCTCTTATATATCTACAGTCAACTATCTTCACATCATGGTTATGATTATAATTATTTCTATCAATGCCGTAGATTGTGATTTATAAACAATTGTAAAATTTACGTATTATTTATTGTCAAAATTATAGAAAATACACCCTGAAAACTTTGATAAGTAATTTGAATAATTGTGCTTTTTTGAAGCACTTTACACTGAAGTATTCCTTTTATTAAACTAAGACATTCGGATTAGAGATGGAAAACATAAATAGAAATAGTTTATTACAACAATTATTTATTCTTTAATTTTTTTTTCTTCGTAGTGTAACCTTGTACATAATTTTTCAATAAAATTAGATATTATCCAATTTACTCTCAATAATTCAATTATCCAACGTTTAGGCGAATCCCAAGTACAATCTTAACTATAAATTCACATTCAACTTTTAAAAAATGTTTACACTATTTTTCCCAGATGTAATAAAATTAGTCAAATCGACCTGTTTGTCACCACTTTATTTACATATAAATAATGTTAATTTCAAATAATATAAACTCTTATCAACAGTATTACTTAACCTTTCCTAGAATCTTTATTGCAAGAATATTCAAAATTCACGTTTTCTAACCATCTCAAAGTTTCTTTTAATTTTTTAAAAACTGTGTTATACTAATTGATAAAATTTATATATTTTTAAAGATAATCGACTTGGGCAATTAGCCTGTAATAGGGAGATTTTTTTAATAAATTTTACAAATCAATTTTTATGCTAGTAGAAATATAGAGTTTTGTTGAGATAATTGCTAGTAAATAATTGGAATATTTTAGGCGTTTCCTTGAGGGCCGAAACGTAGGAAAAAAGTTAAGAGATTAGGATCAAATTTATTATAAATTTATTGATTAGGATGTTTATATTTATCCTACATACTACCAAATAAAAAATGATATAATATATTCATAAACTAATAATTTTTATGTTTAATCAATTCTTATAACAATATTTTGTTTGAAATATATATATAAATATATAATGAATTTTCTCCAAAGTAATTTTCTACAATTCGCAAGAGCCAATAAGTCTTGTTATTCTAATTTTATCTATTATTAATTGTTATAATATTCTTTCTAATGGAATGTTTACATAGCTACTTAATTTAGAATCCATTAAGGTTTATTGCTTATGGCTATTCAGTCTCTGTGATGAAGAGGTTATGCCTATGTGTTTTGTTGTGCAATTAAGTGCTAATTCGTGAATTTAGATGAATGTATTAATTGTAAACGTCTTGGATGTTGGCCCGTCAACATGACGTTCCGACATGAAAGTTTTGAGTTTTGTTAGGGTTCAGTTTGTGGAGGGAGCTTAGTTGGAAAATATTTTTAGAACTATTGGCTTGGAACGTATGTTTTTCCTTTTTATTTTTTAATATTTTAAAACTGTTAATATTCAGATCGGAGCTGAGAATTTACTGAAGAATAATATTATTAACTAAATAATAAAAACAAGTATGATGGAGCATTTTAAATTATTTGCTGATTGCTGAGGTAAGGAACGATCTTTCTCTTCTTCTCAGCATAGAATAATACAATGCCTCCTTAGAAATGTATGTTTTCATGTTAATTAAGATGGCGGAGTTGCCCAAGAGTTTCCATGGAAACTGGAGAGAGTGAGAGAGGAAAACCACCTAGACGGAAAGTGATGGAGGAACAAGGGAGAGTAAGATGGAGAGGCGAGGGAGTGAGAGAGATCCAAGTCGAAAGAACCTCATTATCGATTGCTAATTCTCAAGACTCCACCCCCTCCAGCCTACTTAAGGGTAATTTGGGCTCCCTTGTTAGGGAGTCCCATCATTAGGAACACTAATGGACAAAGTTTGCATTGTCGGGGGAGAGGATATTGAGGAAGCGACCGGCGGAGCTCTTTCAAAGGCCGAAACAAAGGCAAACTTCACCGTGAACATTTTCTTTTACGCTGTGTACGGTCCTTTATGTAATAACTCTAACCAAATATCGTCAATAAATTGTTTTATAGGAAATGTTATAATAATTATTATAAAAATATAAAACAAAAACTTTTTCTTTTGTTTTGTTTTTCAACTTGTTGCTTACAACTACCTTTCAAGTTGGAGAAATTTTTTTTAGTACATGTTATTATTAAATTAAAGTTAATTATTAATTGAAACAAATTAAGTTGTTACTCCTTGTTTTTTGTAACCAATGAATAAATATTAAATTGTAGCTATTAAATCTAATATAAATCTTAGACTTATTAATTTATATCATATGATCTTTCAATTCAATGTAAACCCTCATTTCCTTCATTAAAATATTAAATAAAATATAGAGACCAGAAAAATATTCCGATATTTTTTATTGATATGTCAAAAAATCGTTTCAGATATATTTCATTAGTAGCCTAATAGTCTTAATAATTTTTTTTCTTGCAATTAAATGATTAAGTTTATAATATATATATTATCACAAATAAATAAAGTTCAACGTGAAACTGTGTTGTAAGTAATAAAATCAAAACTTGTGACTTCTTTTTAATTTAAAAAATAAATGTTTTGTATATGTCCGGACGCATTGTAATTAAATATTTTTATTTATGAATTATATTATGTTCATATTTTGTTTTCTAAGCAGATAAATAAATATAGGTTACTTCTGTTTAAAAATGCTAAAAATTAATTATCCATAAAAAGGTCGGTTACAGTTGTTTTTTTTTAATTTCTAGCGTTAATATTTGGTGAAAGGATATATTGATAACTTTGTGATTGATCACACAGGCCTACCACCGAATTTTTTTCTATTATGTACAGATTTTTTGCAAAGCCATGGTTCAATGGTTATACGACACAGAAATCATTAAAATCTTATATAGATAATAAATACCTAGGGTAGCTAACAGATCAATTGCTTATCTATATGACAACAAATGGATGTTAAAGAATACCTAATGGCACAAGTGGGAATTACTAGGTATTTGAATTCGAGATATAAGACAAAGTAATTGTAATTATTTAAATATATTTAAGTGACTTTTTATTGCAACTAGTAAAATCTAATAAATGTGGGTTAAATTGTTATCATCAGAAAGAGAAAAACTACGTCTTTCAAATGGTGTAAAATAATTTAATTTAATTTAAATTAAATCCAAGTTAAGACTCAAAACAATTTTATTATTTCCTTAAATGTCCAACGTTTTGGCCAACCCGGTCATCCTCAAGGACAAGGTATTAAATAGTAGTTTTTATTATAGATTCATTTTTAATAAACAGTATAATTACTAATAAATTAAGATGCCTAAAATATAAATTTAAATCTCATATCCAACAATTTAAAACTTTTTGCAGGCTACTATGCCCAGGTCATTAATTTCAGTCAAATCAACCTATGAAACAATAAAACAATGGGGAATCTTATTAATTTATTAATAAGCTTACTTCGGTTTATGTTTAATTACCTAATTACATATCCCTTTTTTTCAAATTTATTTGTTTTTTTACCATTAGAGGGGAATTGTTTGTTTTGTTAGGTCTATGAATGTCATTATTTGAGTTATTGATTTTGCTTTTCTCTCTTATTAAGAAGATTTATTTTTATCTATTTATTATTATCTTATTTTCTTTTAATTATAACATTATATATAGTTAGGGGTTCTTTTGTACGAGATTATAGCCCCACATAATCAATAAAAAAAAAATGTAACGGTTATTTCAACCATGGTAAGGCCAACTAGGCTGATCTGGTATTAAATAAATAAATTTAAAAAAAAATGTCATTTTCCATTAAATTTTAAAAATGT
Source organism: Halyomorpha halys (assembly GCF_000696795.3). Lineage (NCBI taxonomy): Eukaryota > Metazoa > Arthropoda > Insecta > Hemiptera > Pentatomidae > Halyomorpha > Halyomorpha halys. The sequence continues at coordinate 428,626 of NW_027116348.1, forward strand.
ATATTATAGATTAACTTAACATTATCACATATAATTTTTAACCTCCCTTACAGGTCAGGCATATAATTGATTTATTTCTATATTTTGTATATTATTACTGTATTTTGGTCTAAATTCTTATTTCTTTGATTCTTAAAATTCGTATCATAGTTTATGGTATATAGTAAAATAAAATTAACCATTTTAATCATAAATTAATTTTATATATTTAAATAATTAACCATATAATTTCTGATTATAAAGAAGATGGTCAGGGTTGCAATCAAAAGAGAAACAAAAATATTTAACTATTTATTTTCCAACGTTTCGTCCTACTTTACAATGCTTCATCAGCGCTGTTCAAGTTAATAGTTTTAGCGACTTTGATAGAATATAATTTTACTAAGCCGTAATTATTAATTTTATGAAGCCCTATAAAAGTGGGGCGAAACGTCAGAAAATAAATAGTTGTTAACTATTTTTATTTCTCTTTTTATCGCAGCCCTGACCATCATAATTATAAATTAATTAATAAATAAATGTCTGCGTAGTGTTGGTTCAAATTTCTTGTCAATGTTTTAGAATTCATTAATATTTTCAAATATACAAATGGACTCAAGTATTTTTCTTTTTGAACGTATTATTTTCTTTATGTAAAATTATTGTATTGTCAAAATCAAATTTGTGTTTTTAGATGCATGCTGCTTTGTTGGGATCCTTTTCCTTGTTTGTTATATCATTGTTGTTTTGAATTTATTCAACTTATGCACAGATTATATTGGCTTCAAGTTGATCGAGGAAAATGTGCGAGTGAAAGATTTGGAATTTTTTTCGTTGGGAATTTCGTTAATAAAATATATTACAACATCGAGGGACACTAAAAAAATTAGTTCAGATATTATAAAAATAATAACAAAAAAATTAAACAATTAAAAACACATAGACAATGGCAATAATATCCATCAGTCGAAACCTGTATGCAATTTTAATTACAAAATATAACAAAATTTAAAAAAATATAAAATAAAAAAATAAGTTATATGTTAAAAAAAAATCAGAGCCAGTAATTTAGAACAAAAATATGATATTTATTTCAGAAGAAATAAAACAATAATATCCAACTTGAAACAAACTGGTATAGAATTGATCCCTCTCATGTAAACCAACTGAGCTCTTTTACAGTGTAGCCCGTAGTAAATACTTGCTAAGCGCTCTCCAGTTAGAGCCTTTTATTTTAATAAACTGAATAATTGTTCTGAAGTGCAGGTCCGTTGGCCAAAATATTTTATTCTAATTTCACTTTACTTGTAGTAGGTTCACAAAAAGTGATTGGTATCCTACTTTTCTTCAGAGTTACATACCGGGCTGTTACATATATTATCATATATCATGGTTTAACACTTAAATCGGGCAATTGCCTCTCTACATCGGAAAATCAATTGCATTGATACCAGACTAAAATTATCATTAAAATATGGCATTTCAAATGTCCTCTGATTGCATTATTTTTACAATTCATTAATTTAATTTTAAATCATAAATTTATGTAACCGATCTAGCCCGAACCCGATATTATTCCTTCCATAATAAACTCCCTAACCACCCAAACCCACTAGTTTCTAACTTTGCTTCCTCTTCCATTCCTGGTAATCCTCCGAGGCGCCTGAAAAGAAGATGGCCTCGTTACCTTATATTGTAAACTGTTTTTAGAGTTCTACTACTGGGTAGTTTCTCTACATCCTGTATCATATCATTATGTCATTATGATCAAA
>NW_027116348.1:430476-437124 GCF_000696795.3 Halyomorpha halys
ATATAATGTCATGTTTTGTCAATTTGTATTTCTTTTTAAAATAATAAAGAGGTAGAACCAGGAACCAGGCAGTTAGTTCTAAACTTTTTCTTTTTAATTTCGGTATTATTTAATTTTATCTTCTAATTTTACTGTTTTTATTTCAACCGGTGTAGTATAAATAACTGATAAATCCTCTTTTAATAAATATTTACTTGTTATCTAGAGTGTCCGATACTTACACAAATGCAAATCAATTTAGCGTCTGTACTGTGATTGTATACTATTATAGTTAACACATCCCTAGTATTAACAGTTTCACCGACTTCCTAACTACAATAGAAATATTTGAAACAGCACACCCTCTTGCCAATCGAATCCGTCGATCTTGGACAAGAGCCGAAGACCGCGCTACAGGAGACGAAGCCTGATTGGAGGCAGATGGCAGAGGAGCGATAGGGAGGTCTCCCCGGTATATATGAAAGTAATTATCCTCCACAGCTCCAGATGTCGATCTCCCTCGGGGTAACCGGACACTAATCCATTGCCATTTGTCCGCTTTTAGAACCCATTACTTCCGTGCAAGGGCTTACCAGAGTATCTTCATTCGTCGGTCCGCTAAATCTTCTATTAGCAGTGGCCAGGGCCTGTTGTTAATATTATAAGACCATCAGAGAAACTTACATGATAACTGTGAACATCCAAGCTGAAATGCTTTATTTTATAAAATTTCTATGTTAAGTAATGTACTTAGACATAAGTAAAAACTTATATTTTCATATTTAATTCATCAGGATATAGGTAAGAGAGATAGATGTGTCCCTTAATAGATGCTATGTAGACAGTCCCAAGATACTTCCTAACTCACTACCCAAACATTGATAATAACTTTTTTTTTCATTGATAGATTTACAATCTGCCACACAGTTGTGGGAAATAGGTAATAGTGATGGATGATCTCATACATACTAAAATAAAAAAATAATAATAATAAAAAAAAATTAAAATAAAATAAAATAAATACAAATAATAATGAAAAAAAACTCTCTTAAAATATATACAAACAAAAGAACAGACAAGATGAACATAATCAAACTATCTGTATGAAAAATAAATAAATAAAATAACATAATGATAAAATAATATATACAATATTTACACAATCGACCTGAGGATCCCTGAGCCCACTCTATTCCCCACGTGTGAGGGGTAGAGCAGAGCTCAAGAGATCCCAGCGCATCCCTCTCGCCGCATCACTGGTAATGAGCCAGTGGAGGCTGAGCAAGGATAATCACTAGGGATAGGATTTTTATGTTTTCACATATTTTTACCTGACCGTGATATCAGCGATTCCTTACTAACTAAAGATGTTCCAAGACATTTCTGGCCTAAAGAAGCCATTTTTATTTCACATATTTGGCCTTTTTTACATATTTTGTTGTAAATCACATATTTTCTGAAATATTTGTTATTTTTAACATATTGTTTGGTTGTTTAGTGGCGCCAAACATCATTCGTCATCAACACCATTTATATTTTATTTTATTTTTTTTTAACATTTTTTAGGCATATTGGCCTGAATCACATATTTCCTTAAATTATTAGTTCAATTGTAAATACATTTTTCGCAGCAACTACGTAAAATTCAAGAAACTTAAAGGTGAAATTTATCATTTATCATAAATAATGCGTAAAAATTCTATATCTTTACCTTCATAAATTTAAACAATATCAAAACTTAATGTTGGCGCCACTCCAGTAGAGAAAGCGAACAACGACAAAGACTGATTTGGCTTACATAAATATATTTTTACCTAACACAATTACAAAATTAGAAGAAAAGGATTTTCACTGACGCAAAATTTAAAGACTGTGAACGAAGCAATAGAAAGACTGGAAAATATAGGTGGTGAAAACGTAGAAGTCATAAAGAAAAAAGTACAGGGCGTGTTAAAAAAATCTCCTTGATATAAAACCATTCAGTCCATTGGAGCCATACTCCTCGGAACTAATTACAGCCGCCCAGGTAATGCAGAATACCGAACTAGATGAAATGGAAATAGCTTCATTTATATATGCCCCTATAACATCAGTAGATTTTGAAAGATCTTTTAGCCTGTACAAGTCCATTCTGCGGTCTAACCGACGAAAATTTTTATTTGAAAATTTAAAAATCCATTTAATATGCAATAATTTTGTAACGGACCCTGCTGAATAATTGATTTCTTCCAATGTTTTTTTTCTTTTTCTTTTCAATAAGGATTATTCTTTATTTCCATTTATAATTTGTTCATAATTCATTCTGAGTAATTATTAATCAATTAGTTTAATTACAATTACTAAATAATGTCTTGATATTGAACAGCTATGTTTTCTCTAAGTACATTTTTTTGTACATATTTTAACATAATTTCTTTAAAATATTATTCATATGATATATAATAAATACATATGTATGTAACTTTTTTTAAGTTATAAAATTACTAATTAATCAGTAATTTATATTGTTGAATAATACAAAATTTATAAAGATATATTATTTACATATTTTTTAAAATATTTGACAATTTATTAGCACATATTTCGGATTGTTTAGCACATAAAAATCCTATCCCTAATAATCACCAACCAGATTTCTTGTATTTTAAACAGTTATTATTGTGCACTAAATATTATATAAGTGAAGTAAGTCTTTGGCTATACCGTATTAATAAAAAATTCAAAGAACCATCTAAGTTTTTCAATATTATGAATTTTTGACATCCATATCGAATTTTTGACGATGTTATTTTGTCTTTTTATTACTAGTTTTGATAATGTGCGTCCATTCATTTACTTATATTCCAAAAAAAAAGTGCGTGTCATGAAGGTATAATCAATATTTAAATAAGTTATCCAAGAATGGGAATGACGGATTAATTTAGTAAATATATAAATATTATAAATATAGATTTTAGTAACTAACGGATTCCTAAAAAGTTAATTAATACTGATCCGACGGTTAAATATCATTGTGTTAGACCTAAACGTAGGATCATATAAGTGTGAACAGTGATTGTGGTATCTGTATCGAATCTTCGCTAAGCCTTTTATTACTATTACTAATCATAATAATGTATGTACAATAACGAATCCTAATAAATATGAAAAGCAAATGGGCCAGTGACATATTTTGAGCTCATAATTAGAGTGATACCAACGAGTTACTTCACCTCAGGTAAATTACATCAGATTGTAAAAAAAAAGTTTCAATGTATTATGTTAAATCTTTTAAGTTGTGCTGTGCAGCTGTATTGGTTTTTATTCATCACCAATTTTTTTTCTTTTCTTTCTTTAAACGTTTTCAAAATACTTTGTTATACTTAGCACTTAGTTAATAAGTTCGTAATTATTTAATAATATTATATAATACACGATTAATCAATTATATACTTACTTAATTGAGTAATTAATTGTTAGCTCACTTAATTTTAATTTAGTGCAACCATTTATTGTTAATTACTATCAAATTAATTACTTTAACACTAATCCTTTAAGGCAGAGGTAAATGAGTACTAGGAATAACGAAATTGTAAATCACATAAAAATAGACGTTATATAAACTGGAATGTAACAATTAATACATAATTCACAAATAAAAAATAAAAGACTAAAACTTCGTTTTTCAGAATTATCACAATTAAATCTGAGACGTAAGAAATTGAAATCTTTTACTAGTAAGTATATTGAAACCAATTTGGACCTACTCATTACGAATATTTGGAACAGCAAAATAGAATGATATAGACAAACTTCAAATCTTCCATAAAAAAAAAATATATATATATACTGCAATATTATATTATATTAAAAACTTCATAGGCCAACACATACCGACTACTACTGACGATTCCATGACAAATTAAACGGACATTCCAAAACTCACAAATGTCACAACCTACATGACCGATAACTTCCTAAGAAGAATGAAGAGATGTTGGATGAGTGATCGCTTCTAATAATTAATGTTTGTCACGCCTGTAGGAGATGCCACTGGGTACTATCCCCTCACATGCCTATCATCCTATGTTTGTCAGTCAAACTGGTTGTCATATTAAATAGGTGTGAATAAAAGATTAGTTTTTTAAAAAAAAATAATCGTTCCAGGGATTTTTAAAGAAAGGAGAAAATTCTTGTATCAAAAATTAATATTTTATAGTTTTTTTAGTGTCAAACTTATTAAATTCTAGTTTGTACATGGTCCTCATTACAATACTTCTGAAGGACTATAAGATAGCAATGCATAACAATTGTTTACAAAACATTGTTATTAAATACTTTTATCGTTAAATAAAAGATTTAACTTCTGCATTCATGAAGAGTGAAATCGAATAAAACCGATGAGATCTTTTCATCGGTGCTAGAATAGCTAAAAAAAGTCTGCCGAGCGGCTGGGACGCTATTCCCTGAATCGGGAAAAAGCGGAACGGGAATACGTGGAAAAAACGGCTTTGGAAAGCTGATCTGGAACTTGAAAGGTATTTTAATCTCCATGATCCGGCGGAGACCCCCACTACCCTCTCCCCCTTCCCCTAGCTCGCCTTAATGTGGCCATAAAGGCCCTAAAACAATCATCCGTAGCCTTTTGACAATGCTTTGACTTCTACAATCCAATTTGGGAGCGGATGAGCCCACACCCGATTCTGATTGTCTGTAACGAATTCACTTTGTCCCCGCTCCCATTTTCTTGGCCAGTTAGCCACATCGATCCACCCTAATCAAGGAATGCTGCATCAAACATTTTACCTCTAAACGACTTATTGAAGGGTTGTTCAAAGGGTCGTGTAAGAATGTAAACTTTAATAGGAGTAAGTTTATAAATCGAGCGAAATGTGATTGCTTTGATCATGGAAGTGGTTGTGTTTATATCCTAAGCCATTTGAATATCAGCTGTCGTGCAGAATCGTAAGTTCCTCATTATTCCAAAATATTTTTCAATTAATTCCTAAATAATTAAAATCTCTGTGTCCAAAAAAAAAACCTAATTTCAGTTTATGTTTAAGATTTGAAATTTGTCTGGCAATGTGCACAAGAACTTTTTTTTTTTAATAATTTATTTATTGATATTTACAACTGTATACATATATACACATCAAGTAAATTTGCTGTAAGTGATATTATGACATGATAAAAACATGTGGAGAATCTACCCATTGATAGAACTCCAAAAACATTTTTAAAAGGGAAGATCTCGAGGCCATCTTCTTTTCAGACGTCTAGGAGAATTATTAGGTAGTGAAGGAGAAGCCAAGTTAGAAACGAGTTGGTTTGGGTGGTTGGGAAGTTTATTATGGAAGGATTGGTATCTGGTTCTGGTCAAATCGGCAACATAGGGGACATTGAGGTCCTGATGGATGATTTGATTTGTGACAAAGTAAGGAGCATTAAGGATTTTACGAAGGATTTTGGACTGTAAGGATTGGATTCGAGAGGAATTAGATGCCATCAATGCCATCAATGCAATAATTTAAAAAATAAAATATGGCTATCCCGTACAACGCGGACTTTCGAATAAGAGATGGTATAATAAATAAATCAAATATTTCCTTAAAATAGTCAATAAAAATAAATTTTAAAAACTGAGGAATTAATTCTACTAATAAAATAAATTCCATTAATGATTTATTATATGATTGTTTGAGGGTGGTTTATTTCATTATTAACATACACAATTTTGATCCATATTACTCTCAACTTTTATTCTCAAAAACTCTCCAACGTTTCGTTTTTGAGAATAAAAGTTGAGAGTAATATGGATCAAAATTGTGTATGTTAATAATGAAATAAATTCATTTAAAATTAAATTTCTACTAATTTTTTTATTTCAAGGGTTATACTGTTTCTATTAATTATATCAAATAAAGGAAAAAATCAAACCTCAAATTAAAAATACGACCCTTATTTTTAAAACACAGAATGGAGTTACATTGTGCTAGGCTTACATGGATGTTGTTTGTTAAAACTAATTAATATCGTAGTTTTTAAATTTTAAATGTAAATCATATGTTACTGCAGGTTGAAGATGAGCTCAAGCCCGAAACGCTTCATTATAATAATGGTTCAAAGAAGCAATAAAGAATAAATTTATAAAGAGTAAACAACGTCATAAAGATTAAATAAAGAAAAAAGAAAGGTTAAAATTTTTCCTTTGTTCCGAACAACAACATGTCCAGTTTTTATTAATTCAGCACTATTGTGCATTTTTAAAAATTGTTTTTGCTATACCATGAGGTATAGATATCCTAGGTAATAATATCCTTGTTATGGATATCCTAAACTAATTGTTTAGACTTGGGTTACATGAGTCAAGTTTCTTAGCTACGCCATTCTATGAAAATCAGAAAAGCTCCACACTATGATCAAATTTACAAAAAAAAAATACAATTACTCTTGTGAATAAATTCTTTAAAATGGAATCTGAAATAAAAGTATCTTATTTCTCTCAGATATTTTGTAAAAATACATATATATTGTTTAGGAATACTATTATGTTTGTTAATCAAAATAGTTTTAAAATATAGAAATTATACAAACCTTAGTTAATTATAGTCTGGGTTTGGCCTCTCAGGGGTTGAATTAAAAATTTAAAAAAATATTTAAATTAATAGTAGAATAAAAAAATGTCATTCT
>NW_027116348.1:437838-450158 GCF_000696795.3 Halyomorpha halys
TCTGGGTTTGGCCTCTCAGGGGTTGAATTAAAAATTTAAAAAAATATTTAAATTAATAGTAGAATAAAAAAATGTCATTCTTCCTCACATCCTTAAAACTATGATGATTGGAATAAAAGGATAAATAAATTGAACCACAATTTTTTTTTTTTCAAATGGAATCTGAAATAAAAGTATGATATTTCTCTCAAACATCTCGTAAATATATATATATATATATATATATTATTTAGGAATACTATTATGTCTGTTAATCAAAATAGTTAAATATAGAAATTATGCAAAAAAAATAGAGTCTGAGTTTGGGCTCTCAGATGTTGAATTCAAAATTTAAAAAAATATTTAAATTAATAGTAAAATAAAAAAAACTGTTGACATTCTTCCTCACATCCTTAAAACTATGATATTTGGAATACAAAGAGAAATAAATTGAACCACATTTTTTTTTTTCAAATGGAATCTGAAATTAAAGTATCTTATTTCTCTCAGATATCTTGTGAAAATATATATATTATTTAGGAATACTATTTTGTTTGTTAATTAAAATAGTTTTAAAAATATAGACATTAAACAAACCTTAGTTAATTAGAGTCTGGATTTGGCCTCTCAGGGGTTGAATCGAAAATTTTAAAAAATATTTAAATTAATAGTAGAATAAAAAAAGGGTTGTCATTCTTCCTCACATCCTTAAAACTATGATGATAGGAATAAATGGATAAATAAATTGTGCCAGATTTTTTTTTTGAAATGTAATCTGAAATAAAAGTATCATATTTCTCTCAGACATCTTATAAAAAAAAATAATAATATTATTATTTATGAATAATATTATGTTTGTTAATTAAAATAGTTTTAAAAATATAGACATTAAACAAACCTTAGTTAATTAGACTCTGCCAAACCCAGAGTCTAATTAACTCTGGGTTTGGCCTCTCAGGGGTTGAATTAAAAATTTAAAAAAATATTTAAATTAATAGTAGAATAAAAAAAGGGTTGTCATTCTTCCTCACATCCTTAAAACTATGATGATAGGAAATAAAAGGATAAATAAATTGTGCCAGATTTTTTTTCAAATGGAATCTGAAATAAAAGTATGATATTTCTCTGACATCTTATGAAAAAAAAAATATTATTATTAATGAATAATTACTAAGTCAGTTAAAATGTATAAATTTAACAAACGTCAGTTAGTTAGGGTTTGAGCCTGGCCTCTCAGACGTTGAATTTAAAAAAATAATTAAATTAATAGTGGAATAAAAAAAGTTTTGTATTTCTTCCTCACATCCGTCATGGTGATTTGAATAAATAGAGAAATAAATTGTGCCATAAATATTTATTTTTTTGACTCACTAAACCCTGTATCCACTGCATATAGTTATAATACATCAGTGTATCTGTTATATAAAATGTCATTTGACAACAGCCTTGATTTCCCTAAAGGAGAGAGACGATGAAAAAAGAATCAGGTCGCTTATTTGAAATTCGATAAGTATCTTAAGACAACATTCGAATTAAAAACTATTCCCTACCAGTTTTTGAAGGTATTTCTATATATATAAAAAAATTTAAAGGGGAGTTGTCTTATGAATGAGAATGGTGAATGGAAGGTAAAAAAATAACCTATTAAGTGGCACTAAAGCCCCTGAAGACCTTCTTCCTAGCCGGGGCGGCAGCTAGAGGTGTAGGCTCAAAAATAAAAAAAATGGAAAAAAGAAATGAAAAGAAAAAAGATGAAAAAATGAGAAATATAAAAACCTTTGACTAGGATCGAGATAAATCCGTAGTGGCTGAGTCCACTTCCTGGGGCTCCGCCGCTAGCAAAAAATAGGCGGTCCTACTTTTAATATCAGCTGTGAAGGAAGTTGTAAATCAGAAGTCACAATGGTCACAGGTCACATGCACCTAGCCCTGGAAATCTGATTAATTGCTTCACCTCAAACATTCCCATCCCGGTCAGCTACCGGTTCCTATAATACACGTTTGTTACGGCCTCGGCTCACCTTTAAGGGCTTACTTTAAAACAACTATAAATATAACCGAGAGGAAAACTTGGGGTGGGAGAAAAAAAAAACCCTAAAAATCGGGCTAATAAAAAACAAGACCCTCTATGAGCTTCGAAATTATAATAAAAAAAATAAAGGTTATTAATTTAAAAAATAAATATAAAATTTAATCAATACTGTACACAGATAGTCGATACAATTTGAGTTAGCCAGTACAATAAATTATGTTACTTATATATGAGTATAATAAAAACATTAAAACAAAACAATAATATTAGAGTAAGATAGTCCAGGTAACGGTCAATAAAGGTTTCAAAATAACAAAAATCTATTTATTGTTAACCAACGTTTCGCCTTAATTAGCAAGGCTTCGGGCAGGCTATGGGCAGGCTTCCAATATCAAAATAATGATAAATTAAAAATCATTTATATAAATTAATAGTGCAAAGTACTAGGCAAAAAACCATGGCCGTAGTCAGAGGGAGCAAGAGAAAGCCGTGGCTCCACCCCACTCTTTGAGCCCAAAGAAAAAAAAATAAAGAAATTAGTGAACTTATTTGATAAATGATTTCTTTCTGAAAACATGCTATAATTAGGAAGATAACATTGTTGAGTTGACATCTTCACGGATCACAAGATCAAAACCACACTTTTGAAGAGACAAGATAAATATTCCTTGATACTTCGGTAGAAAAGATAAGATTCAATGAGCGCAATTATTCCTATATACTTATCTCTAAAAATAATATGGGAAACGAACAAAAAAGAATGCATTTATATGCATTTATGCAGAATAATTAAGTTTATGCTCGATTTTCGATAATTTATTGTGATTAAAGCTAGTCAAAATTTAAAACGACGATTGAATTTTATGAAGAAGCAAATCTTGCCTACGCTCATGCAACAAACTATAACCGTGCTTAATAGTTAACATTTTTAGAAAAAAAAATAACCAAGTATCACCGAAATACCACTATCTTGTGCTTTAAAAAAAGTTTTTGTTAGGTAAAAGAAGGAATATATACTGTTGGAATATGTAATCCTCAAAATTGAATATGTATAAGCTATTATACAATATTTTTACATTAATTAAAATTTGAATTTTTTAAACTTTCTTTTTTTTTGTTTTCCGAAATCTTTATCAGAAGATAGGTATCCAGATGTAATTTTGATGTTTCGAGTTTCTTATACAAAGAGCAACTCAAGATCCAATTCTGTTGGTACTGATTGGATTTTATACAAATACTTTGGGTTTATGTTATTCATTTTTGCCATGCATCGGATTCTGTTCTCATACGAGGGAACTTGACAAATATTTAAACCTCCATATCCAATGCCATTATAGGAAGATTCCAAACAAACCCTTAGGTACAAATCGTAGCAAATAATTGAATAATATGAGATGGGGCCTTTGATGACCATGAGCTTTTCGCGTTCAGGCCCTAACTAGTAACAACTTATATGTGAAGGGTAATCTTTTTTGACAGCCACACGAACCATCTTCCTTTAATTATGGTCTAAATGTTGAATAAATAAATAATGTATTGGATCATATTTTCGAAAACTACAAAAACGTATAGAACAGTAAAAATGAATCGTTCATGAAAGTAGAATATAAATATTTCTTATTTTGAAATAAACACAGGCTCTAAAAAAAGCGAATGGTTTTAAAATTTCATCCATATATTCATTATTAGGTAGCATACCTGATGGATAGCCCAGTTTTCTTGAGATTCTTTGAGATGCTGTCCATCCATCTACCATTAGGTATTTCACTAGGCCTTACTCTATCTGATTATCCATAATACGGTCTTCTGGTCACCTATTACGGTTAGGCGGTCCAGTCATCTAATTATTTTACAAATTGGGAAACACATCATAAATTATATAGCACATCGGTTTTTTTCTTAGTCGAAAGGAATCATTCTTTTCTACTGGTGCATAAATGAGTCTGATGAACTTTGCTTAATGCCCAAGTTTCAGATGCATGTGTTAATACCATATGTTTTATATTATAATAAGAACAATTAGATGCCATTGTTATATTCTAAGGAATAGTTTCTCATCGATCATGGATATTTAAATGTTTTAACCTTAAAACTAAACTGTGTAGAGCCTCTCCTGTTGACATGGATATTAAAATTTACATAAGTAAACACAAATTAAAGTTAAACTTATTATTTAACTAATAAAAAACAAAAAACAAATATACAGTGCATTTATTTTGCACTGTTTTTTTTATTTAAAGATGTGATGCAGTCGAATAGGTTTTGAAACCACTGCATTGTCCTTGATGATGGCCAGATTGGACGAGACGTTGGAAATTTAATATGAATTAATAAAAACTTATTGAGATTACTTGGATATATTTAATTACATAATTAATATTAATATAATCTAGATCAGCTTTAGAATATAAGAGACTAAGTTCTATTTGGCAAAGGAAGCCACAAAGTGGGCTACAGAGCCGCCAAACCGTGAATAGGCCAGGAGAGGACCTGGTGTTTTTGCTCCCCGACCGGAATCAAGATGTGCCAGCAGACAAATTGGACGCTGATGTTTCCCTTATCTATGATAATGTCTATATCCCCTGATTGACGGCTACTTCTCCTTTTAATTCCCTGGATTCCTCTTGTCAAACTCTACCATCTCCATTTTTTTTCCTATTCAGTTTTCCTTCATCACACTTATCATGAAAACATCTTTTATTTTGCTTCCTCATCGCTGTCCCTAAAGTGACAGTATTACATGTGACATGCCACCAATGCACATCAATGGGGAGGTTAATTATTGAAAAAAAGGAATAGTTGAATATATTATATTGTCCTGTCTAACTGGCCAACATATAGTAATCCTTGATTCGGATAAATCACGGAAAAATTAGTAATGAGTATAAATTACTAGACAGTTGTACATATAATGTAAATGGAGATATGGAAACTTTACCCATTATATGGAAAAATAGGTTAGTTAAAGTCGAGTAACATGGAAGAAGCGGCAAACATTTGAGAACGGCGTAATTAAGACTTATCCTGATAGTGTTTTCCAATTTTAGCCACATTTTAATATTACTCGCTCTAAGCCTGTTCTTCCCGTTTAGTTTTTTAATTTTAGAGAGATATATAACCAGGCGGGTTGGCCGAAAGGATTGTCTTCGGATTGTCTGTACCAAAAATACATTTTGGTTATTATCTCTTGCGAGACGGTGACATGTCGATTGATCCAATTCCGTCCTTATTTTTTTGTAACCTCCTTTATTATTATGTTTGGTTAATACATATATATATATATTACATGATACATGTATATTAGTGTAATATTGCCCCATCGATTGCCTTGTGGCATTATAAGGTTAGCTGCAGGATCCGATTAAGGTGGTTAAGAATATGAAGCCAGTGGATTATTGCAATGGGGAGGGACGTTCCGCTGGTTAGGTGTGAAGTAGGGTTGCTTTAGACTGCAGAGTCCAAAGCCCTTCCATCGTCGAGGACGTCGACTAGCTAGTCGACTAGGGACAGAGCTCTGCCACCTCCCAGGCCTCGGTGGTGGGGCGAAATCTCCAAGCAGAGGGTTAAAACAAGGCTTCAATCCATCAAAAAACTTTTGTGCTTGCGACTTATGAACTCCGGGACAGTGGGGAGTATCACACTATTCTTAGCTCTCTGAAGCGTAGTTCCCCTGACGATTCGTGGAAGAACGGATCCCTGAAAACCCTGCAGTCAGGTCAACGTTGTCTTGTAGAGGTGTCTCATTAAAGGTGCACCATGGGGAAGATAATCGGTCTGATTATCGCTTTGTAACTTTGTAGCTTCAGGCGTAGTGAAAGCTGCAGTGAAGGGAGCAGATGGTGTTGCCTGTAAGATTTAAGTCGGGCAAACTCGACCCTCTTCTTTTGGAAGGACATGGCAGTAGCATCAGTTTTAGACGGGTTCACCTCTAAGCATCTATGCCATTCTTCTTCAATGCAGCTATGATGGTGGCAGAGCTTCCTGTGCAAGGTTGAGAGCACGAATAGACCTGGCGCTTGAGGCATAGATTCCTATATCATCTGCATTGGCTGCAATCACTGCTTCTCTATGCTCCAGAGATACGATTGACCAGTGAAGATGACAAAGATCAAAGTTCCCAACATTGAACCTTGTAAAACTTCGCAGGTGGTGGGGCTGGAGGCGATAGTTCTTCACCACCTCCAGCCCCCAAGCCCAATTCCGCCCTCCATGGTAGCCTTACTTATCTTACCTTTAAAACAGACACTTACAGCGAATTTGTTGATCAATGTACTACATGTCACAATTCCACAGTAGGAGATCATAACACAAAAAATAATTGAAGTACTTTTTGAAGTCCTTTGAAAATTCTTTTTTTGTACCCTTTATTAAAATAAAAAATAATACTTCAAACATATATAATGCATTAAATGTACTATATATACTTTCCTTATATCTTACCTGACCATAGTATGATGGGATTGACATTTGGTATTATTGATGGAATTAGTGGTTGATATTATTGATGGAACTGACAGTTGATATCATTTATGGAACTATTCGTTGATATTATTGATGGAATTAGTAGTTGATATTATTGATGGAATTATTAGTTGATATCATTTATTAAACTAGTAGTTGATATTATTGATGGAACTAGTAGTTGATGATTCTTTCAAAGCTAAACACATAACGATAGCGGAGAGTAAAGGAGGTGTGAAAAGATATAGCTAAACGCCTTGACGTAGGCACAAAGGTATTGTGCAGAATGGAAGGGAGGAGTTGGCAAACAGGCCGGTGTGGCTTGTCGCTATTATTCACTTCCATAGGAAATAGAAAAAAACCAACAGGAAGCGTCTGTTGAATAGACAAACTGTCCACTTGGAGTTGACACTAGGTATAAATCAACCCTTTTCAATATACAGAATCGCTCCAATAGGAACCTGCATAAATCATTATACCTTCGTTAGGTTTTATTTTTTTAGTGTACCAGATGAAATAATTATCAGATAAATAAGTTGTTTTCACTATTTCATTACAAAGCCAAATCCATCATTTTATAGGTGTAATTAAACTTAGCATAGGAAGATAAATGTATGTTCCAATATTGCATAACATGGATTCAATGTTAGGAGAAGTTGATTAGTGGTTGCGATAAGTGGAATTAAGTCGTCTTCATTCACGGGGTTTCGCAACTATTTTCAATTTTAGTCATGTTGCTAGATTTAAATACTTTCATTTTTCTAAGCAAGTCTCCTCTTACCGTTTCTAATAAGTGTTTCAAAGATAAAATAAAACCTTCAGGGTCGTAGAGAGCGGGCGGCCAGGGAAACGTTCTTAGGCGGCTCTGTAGTTATGACTGTAGTTATGCCGACCCTTGCTGGCAACTCTGAAGTGAACGTCTATTGGGGTTACCTCTCACCTTTTTATATTGTTGTTACATTATACATGAATTATTTAAAATGTTAATAAAGCTTGTGCATATTAGTCTCCATTTCACATTTGTGACTAAGACGTAAATTCAAGCATGACGGAACCAGGTGAAGGTAAACCATGTTGTTTCCATATTAGTATCATATACCCAAAATTTTGAATAAAACATCCACAAGCTTGTTTTTTCAACGTAAATGCGCAGTTCGATATTGCCAATACCAAATCTCCGTCTGCCAAACTCCGTTATATAATTTCTACATTAGAACCAGAACTGCGAAATTTCAGATGTTTTACAAAACACCAAGACTCATAATTATGATAAATTCAAGTCAACAAATATTTGGCATGACAGAGTAAGAGATATTATATAAACTATTAGCACCAATTTTGCTCCAATTCGTTGAAGGACTTCGGTTAAAATAGTACATGAGCCCGTGAAAAAAAGGAAGTTATCTCGCCCCAATTTCCGAATTCATTAATGTAAACTACTTATAGTTAGGAGTAAAAATTGTAGTCTGCCAATCCAGTCCAGGGGAGTATAAAAATGGCGGCCGTTCTCAAAAAATGCAGTTATTTCATACCTCTTGGTATGAACTCAAATGAAAATAGAATTAGTACTGACCCAAAAGAAAACTGTCTACCAAGCTAGTGTTGTGCCGCACGTTATGCAGACGCGTTCCAGAATTCAACTGTAAAAACTCAAAAAATGCAATTATTTCATACCTCTCGATTCTTGACTCATATGAAAATAGAGTTGGTACAGACAGAAAAGAAATCTATATGCCAAGCTAGTGGTGTGCTGCGCGTTGTGCAGACGCTTTCCAAAATTCAACTTTAAAAACTGAAAAATGCAGTTATTTCACACCTCTTTGTTTTTGACTCATACGAAACTAGGGTTAGTACCGAATTTAGGAACGCGTCTGCACAACGCGCGACTTAGCACTAGCTTGGCATACAGGTTTCATTTGTTTTCCACTAACCCTAGTTTCGTAGGAGTCAAAAACCAAGAGGTATGAAATAACTGCATTTTTGAGTTCATAAAGTTGAATTTTGAAACGCGTCTGCAAAAGGCGTGGCACAGCACTACCTTGCCAGATAATTTTCTTTTGTATCTCTACCAACCCTAGTTTCATATTAGTCAATAACCAAGAGGTATGGAATAACTGCATTTTTGTTACTTTTTGGAACGGCCGCCATTTTTAAACTCCCTTGAACTGGATTGGCAGACTCGTCAATTTTGACTCCCAAATGTATGTACTTCACATTATTGAATTCAAAAATTGGGGTGAGATAACTGCCTTTCTTTACCTCTGCGCCTCTTGTACTAAAACGGAATTCATCACACACTCAACAGTTTTGATAAGTTCCTGATGTTTCTCTCAAAAATGAACAGATATAGCAAATGAAATTGAATCAGTTAATGTCCCAATATTGGCTATAATATTGCACAACCTCATTTAGGAGATTTTATTTTTACTATTGCAGATGTTTCTCTATCTATATTGGGAGTTTTTTTTTTTTTTCAAAATTTCGGCTTATTGGATGATATCAAAGGATCTTCCAAAACTATCGACATCTGGATAAAAAATAAATGTTTCACTGTATCAAGAGACCGACTGAATCCCGCATTCGTGGATAAAGAGAACTCTAACGTCTAACAACGTTTCTGTTATTTTTTTAAAATTTAATACCAGGTAAATGGTTAATGTAAGAGTTTTTTTTTTTATCAATTGATTATGAGGTGGTATAGATTCAAAAGACACCCTTAACTATATACAACGTTAAAAATAAAAATAAAAGATAAAGTAAATAGATAAAATAATAATTCATTATTCATTATTATATTATTATTTGGATTTAACAAGATAAATAATTGATTTCTAATGGGAAAAAAAAGTTAATTAAAGAAAAAGATGAAGGGAAAAAAAATTTTAGAATGACAGAAATGATAAATATAGAACTTATAATAAGATATCCTGCAGCAGCCTAGACTTCAGTCTTTGGGTTGTGGTTGGGTTTCTCAAGTTATAGGTCACTGCTCTTTTAACTGTTGGATTACACTGGATTTCACGGATGTATACTTGGCGTGTAAACACTGTGTAAGTTAGTAGATAAAGGAGGAATAGAATAGAGAATTAAAATATACTTATAAATGAATTGGAAAATAAACAAAAGAAGTTCTAAGTGAAACAAACCATATTTAATAAAAGAAAGGTAATTATAAGATGAAAATTATAGATCATTAATGGAACAAAACACATGAAATATTCTTTAAAACATCAATTGAAACAAACTATAATTAAATAATGGGAACTAAATGAAATATAGAAAAAACAAAGATTAACTATTGAAAAAAAACAATTCTACAAATTAAAAAGTTCACCTAAAGAGCTCTTGAAAGATATACTTTAATAAAATAAAAAAGATATGGTAAATCAAGATAAATTACAAGTTACCGGTTGAATAAAATTTAATTACTATCATTATAAATATGGATCTAAATGAATAATATAATGTGAATATAGCAGAGGAAATACTTGATGTGCTGACTGTGAGGTTGATTATCAGAATAATTAGCAGGTGGTTGCAGTTGAAGAAGATGTTGATGTTGATCAAAACGGTTACCAGATGTATATATGATAAAGATAAAGATGTTATTAAACTGTAGATAAACTGTAGGGAGAAAATGAAAACTGAGTAACATTATGCACTGTGCACAGTTCCGTGCACGGGCCTTAAGGCCGACCAGGGATTCCTCGTACACATTTATATTGAATTTTTGTCATATATTCATGTATTTACTTATATCTATTTATTTATTTGTATTGTGCATCTCTATCGGTTCCTAATAGCAACCGACTGTAACTGTATGCAATATATTTAACTCAGGCACTAGATACCATAGACCCCTTGCTATGGTATGCTAGATATGAATATTTATAATTAATCATAGGAGTTCTTCTCCAACGGTGTCGTGATTATCAATTTACTATATTATTATGGGGTGGCATGCAGGGATCCTTAATTATAAAATTAAGTCATGGTTGCATTATTTTATATTTACAATCATATATACATGAAGAAGAAGAATATTATGAGAGAGCATGGTAGATCTGTTTCGTTATCCTTTAATTTATGAATTGAGAAGTACCAGTTAGGATCTGACTCTAAGTTTATCAATTCTATCATTGGTATTAAAAATACCACTGAAAGGTCTTCATGTCTTAGTGCGGAGGTTGCCTTGGTAGTTGTCGCCGCGGCGCGTCCATATTCGCCTCGCTTCGCAGCCTGTCGTCGACTCCCTGCGATGTGACTTTCTCCTCCCTCCAACTGGTCTTCGACTCTTGTCTTTCTTTAAACTGCTCTTCGACTGCTCCTCTGTTGGGCTGATCTACGACTCCCTCTCAACTGTTATCTTCAACTCTCCTCCTGCTCTTTTTACTCTTTTTCTGTATGTATTTTTCATTCACTTCCGAACAGCGATTTTCTCCTCATTTACGCTCCCAATCTCTTGCTTAACCTTCAGATGGGATGGACAGGTTGGTCTTTCATCTTGGTCATTGGTCATCATCATTGGTCAAAATCCTAGTCTGTCTTTTCTCTCCCTATTATCTTCAAATTAAGGGCTGTCTAATGTAATGTATCTAATGTCTAAGTACTTCCCTCGTCACAGGTGGTATCACAGGTAATATAGATATTACTTTTAATGTTTTGCCGTCAGAGTCAATGACCCAGGGTCAATGACAACGCCTTGTGTTAAGTATCGATAGTGAAGTCAAAGAATACAGTGGAAGGTTACAGTGCTGTTGTTGTTATTCATTGTCCTAAGGTGGTGAAGCACATTGTTTAGTCTAATTTTGTCAGCTGTTTTATTTTAAATCTTATAATTGAACTATTATTTTGTGGAGTGTGTAAAGATTATATGTTGTTTCAATACATGCGTTTGTTTATTAACTTATGTGCACTTTATTTGATAACTTTGGAGGTATCTATAAATTGGATAAATTTATATGATTCCCGACACCTTGGTTCCTTTGGTATGACCCCTTATATGACATGTCGACAAAAGGTTGCTTTTGAAATGCCGACTTTAGGTTCAAATTTCCAGCTCTCATACATATCAACAGATTGATAATAGTTACGGTTAGCTGTGTGTTTTCTTCCCTCTCCACAATCCAAAGAAGTTGCAAATGCAGTAGGTTGAAACCACCTGTTCCTACAATAACTTGTTGTAAGATTAACACTAATACAGATGTTACATTACATTTATGAGAAACACAATGGTACGTGATTTAAAGATAGTAAATATTGAAATGAATAGTAAAACAAAATACAAGGAAAGAGAGGGAGGTGAGTTAGGAATATAACACATTAAACAGATTAAAGGAGATATCAAGTGTGGGAAGAAGATGACAAACAGTAATATGTGAACATAAATAAACGGTGTGAATTAATATCGTGATAAATGTATGATACAAATATATTTATCCTCAATATTTACATAAATCAGTTTGATTTTTCTTTATAATTTTCAAAAAACCAAGATTTGCATGCAAACTTTAACCCTCTTATTTTACTTTTTGTTTTACCAGCTGATTAAATATGATAGTTGTCTTGTGTTTTATATAACGCAGATTAAAACTTACGATTTAGGTCGAAACGTTGACACACATTAAATAAGTTTTGCTTATTAGTGATCTTTTTTCCATTTGTCACCCTTTCTTACATACCCTAAACTATCACAGTTTAACTAAATAAGGATACACATCACAGAAGAATGATACTTTTATTTAAATTTGTTTCTTACTTTAGAAATAGTCTCACTAGATTACACGGTTTGCTCTAGAAATTATATTATATAACCAATAAATGTTTTAAGTTCCAGATATATATATAT
>NW_027116348.1:450208-501537 GCF_000696795.3 Halyomorpha halys
TATATATATATCATCGGGTTATGAAATTAATTACTGAGCAGGTCATTTCAGTTTGTGAAAGAAAAAAAATCTAAATTTATTTTATTTATATTACGAGGAGAGGATTAATTTTTCTTAAGAAATTGCTCAAGAAAAAATTCATTTTTAATTTTAATCATGGAAAGGTTGAGGATTTCCAGCTCCCCGAGCAATGAAATTAATTATTTTAACAAAATAAGTGCGTTTCATAGGTTTATAAAATGATAAGCAATTTGAAGAAGATGGGGGAGAAGGAGGTAATATTAATTACAAGGGCCAGAATGAAGGAAGGGCTAAGGATCTTACAGCCCTTTCCATTTCCTTTATTAAAAGGCTCCATTTTCCTTTGTTTTAGACCTACATTCTATAAATACCCTCCTCCTACTTACATTTAATTAATGCTCCATTATGAAAACGTTACTCTAAATTTAAATGGGCTCTGGAAGAGGTTTTGAGAGTAGTTTGGTCTTAGGTTTGAGAAGACCAAAAAGGCCTTCGAGACAGGGTTAAAAAAACGACAGAATAATTAAAATTATACTACCTTCCCTAAATATGAGCAACTGGATCATGAACTTATTAATGATTTAACTGATGACTTTTATAAAATAAGTATCAGTACTTCTGGAAGATATTGACCTTTATATATCTCTTATTCCTCACTGATCTACCTCTTTTATGTGAATCTAGGCTGTATTCTTTAATCATTACTCTTCTCCATCTACTGAGTCAGATAGCGCGTGCAGTACCATCCCTAACTCTCCTGACCTCCATTTAATGACTCCAGTCATTAGGCAGTAAATAAAAATAATTTCTTGCTGCTTAAAATGAGCAAATTACTTTTTTATCTGATCCCTGAAAAGAGAAGAGGGACTATGCCTATCCTTTTCTTTATTATTTGTTTTGTTTTAGAAATAAATTCAATTCTCGTGGGCCCCATGAAATAATGTGAGATTCAAACCCACAAACTTCTACAACCATAACCTCAACTATCAGGTCTTCTATTGTGAATTCTTAGCTGGTTCTACTGATTCATTGCCTGAAAATTCTGCATCGAAACAGTTCGATTCCATGTTTACTCAGATGCAGCAACAATTTTTCGTTTTACTCTTTGGTATTTTACATTTTTCAAATACTAAAATTTCTGTACAATTTTCAAAGTATTTCTCTTTCGATTTATTAATTTAGAATCAGGATAACTTCTTTTTTTTTTTAACTTTTCAGTAACGCTGATCTCATTAAAACTTCTTAACCTTATTTTTTTCTTATTCTACATAAACAAAAAAAAAAAAAGGCGAATTCAATTGAATAGTTCTGGTATTATTATTTTAATCTACTTGATATTTTTTACTGGAATGGTCTTTAATACTAATTAGTTTAACTATCTGAAACACAATCAGGAATGTTCTAGGTCTCAAAAATATAAACATATTGGTTTTTCATTAAAAAAAAAAAATGTTTCCAAACCAAGTAAAACACAAACCTTTATAAAAGATGTGTTTTTTGAGATGCAGAATAAAATGATTGAAAAACTCTGATCTATTTTTTTCTCCAATTTAAATGGATAAAATAAGCGTACACAATTTTTTTGGATATAGAATTACAAAAAACAAATTTGGTTAAAATCACGACTCCTCTCTTCGTCTCAGGTGGTTGTTTTAAAATATTTTACTAACCTCAAAAAAGAGTTTATTGTAAATCATTTTCAGATATTTAAAACAAAGAAAAAATAAAATTTCAACAATATCTGTTTCATTTACAATATTCCCTCACCTTTATATATTTATTACAATAATTTTACTAAAACCGTCCGATTCTCAAAATTTAGATTAATCTCCTTAAAGCACTCTGACTTAAACCCTCTCATATGCTCTTTTAATTATACTCTCACAATTCCAGTATTCCGTCAAGTAATGAACCATTTCTGCCTGGTAAGTAGTTTTTATCCCATTGATATGAGATAAACATCTCTTGCTTACTATTATGATATGATTTCAGTTCTCAGAAAAAACTTTATGTCTGTCATATATTCCTTCAAAAGCAAATAACCTATGCTGTATTGTATTGATACAATTTTTATTTATTTAATGCCAGATTGGCCTGGTGGGCATTATATGGTTTTTTTACACAATTGATTATGAGGGGGGTATAGTCTCATACAAAAGACACCTCTACCTATATACAATGTTAGAAATAAAAATAAAATAAGATAAAATAAATAGATTAAAGTAATAATTCTTAATAAAGATAAAACTAAAGTTAATAACAAAAACAACAATGACATTTATGGATTTAACAAAATGAATAATTTACTTCTAATGGAAAAAAAAAGAAAGTGAATTTAAGAAAAAGATGAAGAGAAAATATAAAATATGAAGAGAAAATTCTTTGGCCGGCGAAAGAAAAGAAAAAGAAGTTAAGATAAAATAAAATTTTAGAGTGACAATAACAGAACTGATAAATATAGGATTTAGAACAGGATGTCCTACAGCAGCCTGGATTTCAATCTTCGGGTTGTGATTGGGTTTCCCAAGTTATAGGTCACTGCTCCTCCACTGTTACTGGGAGTGGAACTTCATGAACCTTTTTTTGATGTAATCCTCTATTGTCTCTATTAGCAATTTCCGATGCAATTGGCGCTTTCATACAATCCAAGGAGCACTGCAATTCTTATGACTTTATTTTGAAAAGATTATACTTTTTTCCTTTTGGTAAAGGATGCCGCTCCTTAGACTTCACAGCCATACATCAGCAGTGGTCTGAGAATTGTTGATACAATATTAAACAATATTTGAACTGTTTTAGAATGATAAACAATCCCTCTTTTTATAATCCTTTTTGGGCTGTTGAGGAAAGATGAGGGATCTTCACTATTGTGGTTGTCTGAATTGGCTAACGTTTCACCAATCACTGATTACTATTTTCTACTGTTAGAGATATCTATGGAATTTTGTCAAATTATTCTAATAATTCCCTCATATCAACTTTCGGGTTCGAGGATAGAAGTTGGCAACGAAAATGCTTAGATTAGGAAACGAAGTGAAATTTGCAATTCCAAAGGACGTCTCTATGTCAGTTAGTTTTAAGTCGAGGAAAAAGTATTGCTAAATTCGGTTTTCGTGTTTAATACTATGTGTTTGCAAACTTTGTGATTGCATTTGACACCCAACAGTCACGTCAAAATTTCAATAGCCTTGAAATAACTGTTACTATCTATTACCTTTAGCTGTATTTAGACCATTTTCAAGCAAATAAAAAAGTACATTTAAACTTCAAACTTATAAAGATAACTAAAACGGCAGTGGTTTCAGAATTTGATGCCCACTTCATTTTTGCGTTATTGCATCTGTATTACCTTCATAAAAAAACAGTTGTTGGACTAACTATAAAAAGTATTCCAAACGAATGACACTGCATCCATAGTTTTAATGTTGGGATATTTTGGAGAATAAAAACCTAGGTAGGTGAAACATAAAAACTAGAAAAAAAAGATATACATATAAAATACTAGATATTTGTATTGCTGTAGGGATCTTCTCATCCCAGCAACGATATCTCTTCAGAAAGAATCTTCCCCAAGATGGGTGTGTCTTTGGAAGTCTGATGAAATAAAGATACTTTTTTGAAATATTAGTTTTTCTGAAAATTATTCATTTTTACTTCTTGCTTCATTTAGGTTGCTATTATTATCTAATAACGCAATATTTATCAACAAATTGGTTGATAACTAGGACATTCATCGTTGAACCCGAAAATGTTGAAAAATGTTCAGTTTTTCATTTATTTAGAGAAGTGTGGATTTTTAAATTAAAAAACATGGTTTTCCTGAACACCTCTTCAAAAAATCATATGAAGACAGAAAGGTGAGATTAGTGGAATTTGAGTACATTTTTGGTTAACTATCCCTCACTCAATCATTGACATTTACTTATGAAACATTCTGTGTAGTAATTGTAAATAGATTTTTTTTGTTTTACTTTACTCTGTCATAAATTCGAAAAAGAATAGCCTTAATAATTTCCAGGAGAGATTAAATTTTTAACTCATTAATTACTACATTTTTTCCGGGTTCTAGAGGAAGGTACTTGACTAATGGAAAATGTCTTAGGTGCGACAGACTGCGTTAAGGAAGAGAATTTTTAACAGGAAAATACTGTAATCCGAGTGAAAACAAGAAGAAAATGGTAATTTTTTAAGGAATAATAAGAAAATGAAAAGCAAACATAGGGAGGCTGTTATCAGCCGAGGACAGGAGGCGCTGGTGTCAGGAAAGTGCGAAATCACTGTTCAGCTCATTACCATCTCGGTGACCAGCAATCCATCACTGTGGAAGGACAGATTACCATAGGGGCACAATGGTATATTTACATCTCATCCTCAACCATTCTATGATATCATCTACCTCCTGCTCTATTGTCTGTGACATCTATTTTCGTCTGTCAGTATTTGTATACAGTTCGTACGTGTGTCAGTTGTCATAGACTTGGATGAATATGAATATAATTTTTGCCAACATATTCCTTTGTCACTGTTGTTCCGATTAATCTAAGCTAAAGGTGTTACTTAACAACTAGCTAAATAATATATAATAAAAACCGATTATAATTTCGTATTTCTGTTATTTATTTATATGAATTATAAATAATATGAAAATAATTATTTTTCTTATAAACATTTTTCGTTTAACTGATTCCAAATATATGTTTGTACATTTAATTATATTTAAATATTTAAGCATGAACTTAGCCAATAATTCTTTACTTATTAGTGGTTCTATAGATCATTGAAGATATATAACCTGTGGAAACCATTAGGATCATAAAGAAGAAAAATGTGTTTCAGCCTTAATGTTAACCTAAGTATGTTAATTTCAACTAGCCCTCCTACTAATCAGACAAAAAAACGAAAGGATTTGCGATTGAAAAAAAGGCAATTGGTTCCATAAAATTGCAGATGTTAAATAACGCATAAATACACTGTTGTCTCATGGATTTCAAGACACCAGATAATTTTGAACTTTATTATATTATCATGTTTTTTTCCAACAAACTTTTTATTTATTTTTTTATAACCTTATATATTAAAAATAACCGAAGAGATCTTGTAACTTTTCAAAAGGTTTTAGAAAAAAAATGTTAAGAGGAGGTTTTTGGGACAAATATTATAATTTTTGGGGGGCAAAATTTTCGATTTCTTTGCGTACAACCAATGGACGACGAGCTCCCTTGTAAAGATTAGAATATTTTAAATATCCACTTCTATCCTGCATGCTAATTCCATTTGTACAGATCTAGATAAAGAGTGGATATGTAGGAGGCTGGCAACACTAGTGCTTGGTA
This sequence comes from Halyomorpha halys, assembly GCF_000696795.3. NCBI lineage: Eukaryota > Metazoa > Arthropoda > Insecta > Hemiptera > Pentatomidae > Halyomorpha > Halyomorpha halys. The sequence continues at coordinate 455,563 of NW_027116348.1, forward strand.
ACCTTCCCAGTATGGTTATCTAAGAGAATGGTTTGTCATTTGAATTATTATTGTGTATTGCTATTATATTATGTTATATCAAGATATATCCATCAAAATTGTAAAGAGTTGTTCTTTATATATAAACTACCAACAAACCTACAGATACTTGCACGTGGACACCTTTGCAATGCAGACTAGCTTGAAATGGTTACATTCCTGTTGTCACCTTGAAGGAGTAAAACATCCTGATAAATGTTTTTGTTGAGAATCTCGAAATATTCACTAAGGTAAGATCGAGGGAAAGAATAAGCGAAAAAAATATAAATAAAACGCCTAAAAAAACCGACATCTTCTGATTCAAGAGCATAGAACCTCGAGGTTCAGTTGGGCCTACGATTCTCTGTAAATAAGGTATAAATTAATCTTTAAAAATATGTATTATATAATTTTAACTTGTGGTTTATTATATATGTATGGTTTATACTACTTCATTTTCTTGAAATGTAATGAATTTATTAAATTTGAAAAATTAAAATGGTTCAATGCAACTTCCCTCCTCCTCCCCATGAGAAAGAAATTTCATCCTAGGTCTGAGTTTTTCTTTTTACCGCACTATTCTGTTTTGATCACCACGCTCAGTAACAACACCAATTTTATATGACAAAATAAAAATAGGCCAAATAATTAATTTAACTGCCTCCGTCTTCTCTCTTAAAAATTCTTCTTTAGAACGACTCTCATTCTTCTTGACTTTGAACAAATTGCTTTACAAGAAAAATATTCAATGGATTGGGAACAATGCAAAATACCCTTCTTTTTTTTAAAAAAATTCGTTTTTAGTTTCCAAGGTGCTGTGTAAAGGTTGCCTATGCGCTCGCCAATTTGTGAATGGTTATTTGTCTTGGCTGATACTAGTTCGCCTACATTTGTTGGCAATCCGTCAAGAGTCGGTTTTTGAACACAGATTGAAGGGGTTTCGTGAGAGCGCTTGTGTATCATCTCCATCATTGTTCTTTGTTTAATTGCAACTGAGAGCTGTTAGGAGGTTGAAGGTAAGGATGGAATATCAAAAGCATAACATCGATATCGATTAGCAATATAGATATCGATATTATATCGTAACTAAAATATCGATATTGAAAATATAACGAATTAAAGTAATAATAATTATAAAATGATACCACTGCAATACTTATTTAATGTCATACCTAATCAAGATATATAAGGAACTCTTAATAACCATGAAGCAAAGCAACACCACGACAACCATGTCATAAACATAACAAATATAAACTAAAATATAATTGTTTAAATTGCATAGAAAAGTTAAAAATGGAATATCGATATTTTCTTTTGATAATTACATATTTATTTCGTTATTTTACATTGTTGTAATATCGATATGGTGTATTAGCAACAATATCTCGATATTATTTTATCGAAATATCAACATTTTGTTTAAAAAGACTAGAAAATTATTACTAATTTTAGAAATCAATAATTCTAAAAATATCAAATATAGAGATGAATATGAAACTGTCAATATTAAATATCGTAATTCTATTTTTAATCTTGAATATTTTCTTTAACAAAATGTTAATATTTGAATTAAATAATGTCGGAATATCTTTTCCATATTATAGTTTGTCATGTATATTATTTATGATTTCTTTTATTTACATCTATTTCTGCGACTGTTTTTTTCATTTTATTTTTATTAATAAGCCGAAATTATCGGCTACTGGATATCGATATCAAAATATCGGATATCGGAGACAAAATATCGATATCGATATAGCATCCCTAGTTGAAGGTGTTTGTTGTTACTTGTTTTTATATTTAATCTCATTTATTTATATTTTATTTTATTTAATCTCTTATCATTTTCTTTTTTTTTTTTTTTTGTAGTAAAAATAATATAATTCCAGTACAATGGCTGAAACCACTTGTACGTCTGCCATATTTATATCTCTGAAAAACACTAGCATGTGGATACGGGGCTGGAATGGTTCCTTTGTTAACCGAGCATTTGTACATGTCTCCTATCCGTGGCAAGTGGCCAACATGTAGATCCACCTTAAGACTCATTGGGCACTTCCTTAAATCGTGGGTGTTAGTGGAATTAATTTTAAATCAACTAAAAATTTTTTTTTTGGCTTAATTATAAGCTACAGGCTACTGTACAAAGTGTGATTATTTCCTCCTTCCTTAGAATCGGGTCGTACGGTTGATGGTAGAAGAAGCGGAGAATTATGGTTCGCCTATTATGGAAACGTTTTCAAAAAGAACCAGAGTCCTATGCCGTACAACCTAACAACGGAAGTAGTGAGTTTTTCTTGGCCAATAGTATTTTCTCTCTTATAATTTGCCTAGCCACTCTTTATCCGGCTTCTGTACTTCTTTTTTTCTTCCTCCGCGTCCACTGTAAAGCCAGTCGCTCTGAAGAAAGATGAGCTACACGAGAGTTGGCCAAACAAAAGGTGCAGGTGACTTGGCATCTGGTGGGCCGTTAAGTTTTGTCAAAGAGGTAGTAAACAAGGTTTATTGCCACACCTGACACCCGTACCTCTTCGGAGGTACTCTCCGACACTTCCTACCTGACTGACCCAAATTGAACTCCAACTACTCTCGTCGACGAGGTCTGTGTGAGGTCTAGGCGGCAGACACTAATAACATGTGGTGGGTTTGAACAGTATTTCTACGAAATTTCAGAAGCTGTATAATGTTTTCATGGAACGAGGGTAAATAAATAAAGCAAACAAACCACAGTAATATATAACAGTACACACTAAAATATTCTGAATCACATAGTAGATTACAAGATAGTAAATTTCATTCAAATTAGTTTGATATCAGATTTAAAATAGGACGATTAACTTTTATCTAATGCTAATGGGTACTAGAAAAGGTTTATATCTGGACAGTTAAAAAACTAGCCACGAATGATTTGGTACTGACTATTGAAGTTGCAAAAAAAAAAATTAAATTTAACTTCATAGTTGATTGATGAAGAATTACTTTTCGAATTAAATATGAACAATATTAAACATATATTTAGTAATAAATTCGTGTTCCTAGATTAATATTATAACATACAACCTGAAAAAAGGATATATCAAGAAATATTGAAATATGTAGAAAAAATTAACTATTTTAGCCTGGTTATATCCGATACATTTCGTAGACAAAAACTATATTTAAGGAGCTGAGGACTGGACAGTCAATATATCATAATATGGAGGTAAGGAGGTTACGATAGGCGGGACATATGGCAATCCATCAGGAGGCCTTTACACAACGATGAATGCCACTTTAATTTGTTACAGACCACGTGGTTTTTTTTCACTACCTTCAGGACGTATCTATGGGAGGGATAGGAAATGTTTTCTTCCTTCTCAAAATAATATGAAAGCTAGAGAGTTGAAAAATGGTGAAGAATAGTTTGAGATCCTGCTTCGGAAATTGTGGTATAAGTTCGGTAAGTAAAATTAAAGCCTTTCTCAGCTTTAAAGCTGAAAACCAACTCCAATACCTCTAAAGTTAAGACATTGGGAGTTTATAAGATAATGTAGTATTTGAATGGTAAAAAAGGCATTCTTGCCGAGTTTAAATTCAAAAGAAGTAAAAAAACTAAAACATTTTATATTGTAGTGAGTAAAATTAAAATATTTTTATATAGATGGAAAATTCGTTCAAAATTGGACTTCCAAGATTTTTCCCATCAGAACAAGTTGCTATAGCAACATTCTTGATTTCCTTCAATTTCGCATCCTACAGTTTTTATGGTTATAAAACGTGGTCGCTTATGGTTATACCTTAAATCTTCACAGAAATACATTTACTAATATGAGTTGGAAAATTCTTTTCATTTATTGAGAAAATATAGTATATTGGTCCTATAACCTAATTTCTTCACTAATAAAATGGAAGCAACCAAGGAATCTAGTTGATGATTGGAGAAGTTTGTCGGGGGGTGTGGTCAGCAAAGAACATTTTTTTTTTATTTATTTATTGATATTTACAACTGTATTAAAAATACAAGTAAATTTGATTATAATGATATGACACAACATGTAGAGAAACTACCCAGTAGTAGAACTCTAAAAACAGTTGATAATATAAGGTCACGAGGCCATCTTCTTTTCAGGCGCCTCGGAGGATTGCCAGGAATGGAAGAGGAAGCAAGGTTAGAAACTAGAGGGTTTGGGTGGTTAGGGAGTTTATTATGGAAGGAATAATATCGGGTTCGGGCTAGATCGGTTACGTAAGGAACATTTAGGTCTTTATGGATGGTTTTATTAATAAAAAAATAAGGAGCATTGAGGATTTTATGAAGGATTTTGGATTGTAAAGATTGGATACGAGAGGAATTCGAAGGTTTAGTGGAGCCCCAAAGCTCAACTCCGTATGCCCAAATGGGCCTTATTATTGTCATGTAAATCAGTTTTTTGTAATGAGTTGGAAGTTTAGACCGTTTGTCTAGTAAGTGCTGTAATAGTAGGAATCTGCGTGCAGTTTCCTGTCTTTTCAGTCTTGTGTGAGGATTTCAGGTTAGTCGTTTGTCAAGGTGTAGTCCAAGATAACGAATCTGTTCTACAGGGGGAAGGGCCCAGATTATTAAAGTATACTGTAGGGCAGATTTACGACGGAGAGAGTAGATGTGATTTGTTGGGATTTATTTTTATCCTCCAATTTCGACACCATTCTTAGAGGATTGTGATATGGGATTGAAGAGTTTGGGATGCAATCAAAGGGTTATTACTAACTGTGAGCACATTTTGTCATCAGCATACGTGGTAAGGATAGTGTTAGGAGTTGTTGGGATGTCTGCTGTATAGACGGTGTAGAGGATGGGACCGAGAATACTACCTTGAGGAGCACCAGCGGATTGAAAATAGAGGGATGAATAGGAACCATTGTGGTTTACTTGGAATAATCTATTAGTAAGAAAGGAACGGATGATGAGAAAATATGTAGGAGGTAGAAATTTACGGAGTGACAGTTGTTCTGTTGGGTGCTAGAACAACATAAATAAACAAAACCATATTTATTTTTTTTTATGCCGACGTTTTGACCTGAGTATCAGGTCTTCTTCAGGGGTTATGGCGTAGAAGGTAGGCCTACAACTGTACAGTTTTTATTAATCTACGGTCAACTATCTATACCTCATTATGAATCTATTTTATATTCGATGTCCACATAAATTTCTTAAACTTGTTTTAAAGGGCACCGAAGACGTCAGTGAAGAACCCATTAGTCAAGAACTTATGATGTAATGTGGGATTTTAATATTAATAAATAACACATGCCATTGATAGTATTATAATTTTTTTATCTTATCAGGGATCCGGCAATAAACCTAGAGGTGATTCTTACGGAAGGGTACAGAAGTAATACCCAAACCATTTGTGACGTTCTCTTAATACTTTTGGAATTAGAAATATTTTTAAACTGTCGTAAAAAAAAACTATCTAAAAATGAAAAAAATCTCTTAGTTGCTCAACATTTCTTTTTGAATACGGTAAATGTGTCGATATGTCATAATTTTGTTGTGCCCAGGACCGATCTTTCGGTTCAATTTCAAGATTTTGTAGAAGGCCTTTCGTGTTCAAAAATTACAAAACCATTTCCTCTGGCTTAGTTCAGAACACTTCTGTTTATCCAAAAAATATAGTTCACATTATAATGAATGATGGGTTACGATATTAAGATGTTAGTGTTCAGTACTCATTTGTTGTACCAATACTTTTTTGTTTAGCCGTATTGTTTTTTTCTGTTTGGCCATTTTTTCAAGTTTCAAGCTGTTCCAATGACCAACCTTCCTCTCGACTGTCCAACTTTCCTGGCTGTTTTTCGATGAACAAAACTTTAGTTTTTCCAAATAACCAGAAATAAATGTTTTGTAAATCGATTTTGGCAAGTATCATGAAACCTACTACAAAAAGTTAATTATCACAAAGTATTATAGTGCAGTGAAATAGATTCAATTATTACTATCTTCTACTAACTTTACTAGTTAGTTGTTAAGAACTAAACTCTTCATGTTAAACTATTTCTAGGATATATATAGTTTCTGAAAAATCGAACAATTTCTGGCTTGGTGGAGCACAGAATTTTGTGAGTTGCGAACAAGTGGGATTGACACAAACTCCAAGACCCACCAAGACTACCTCCTGCTACCTCCTAGAAGACCTGGATGCCGACAAAAGATGTCGTACCTGGAATACGCCCGTCCTTATTGCTAGAGGAGAAAGAAAAATCTCTGCTAAGCTAGAACTTGGCTGACACTTTCCTACCCTAGCAAGGCTATGCAGGGTGGTGCAAAAATAAAAGATATATGAATAATGAAGAGAAAGAGGGGACATTTTATGGTTAAAAGGATCAAATGAACTTCCTGTGGAGTATATCTGCAATAGTTGAATATCTTTTTGTCTTTGAAAAAAAACGCTTAGTTTTAGTTATAAAGTAAACTTGAAAAGGCAGAAAATGATCTATCCCTTTCGAATGGCATGAATTTTTGTAATTCTCATTCAAACAAACTAATATGAGTACCCTTCTTGCCTCAGGGACTACAGGTTCAACCGCAATCTCCCATATTAATACAGTTACCGGAATGCGACTCCCATAATGCAAGAAGTTATAGATAATTATAGCAGTGATATATTAGTTATTACAATTATTTGCTAGAAAAAAATTTTACCAATTGTTTACCATCGTATTTCGCCTTACTATTTATTTCATATATTAGCAAGTGAAAGTAAAAAATATATATATTATTTTCAGTTCTCAAATTTTGATTTGTAATTCATAATCTATTTGAGATAATTGCTATGCGGAAAATTCCAGATTAAACTTGAAATAAACCGTCAATTCTGTTGTTTTTAGTTGTAGTGTTTTTTCCGTTTGGCACAAGTAATGTTTTATATTTAAACGTCCGGTTCTTTAAACATGTTTTTTTTCTACATGCTCAAATTCATTGTACTACAATTGTTTTATATAAGAGTTATTTTATTCTTGGCAGCCACTGAGATTATCTGCCTGCTATGCTGTTAGAAAGCTATTTTTTAACAGTTATTTCATATTGCTGCTAACCTTGACTAACAGTATAAGAGAAAAAATAACATACAAAATCATTTAATTTATCAACAGTTTTTACATCTATATATGAAAGCTATTTTTCCGTTGGTTTTACCTCTATCAGGGGTATTCGTGATGTGTTATATGTTAAATGTTTTACCATGTTAAATGATATAAGTATAGGATTGTGAGCAGCCCTATTTAAAGTCATGTTAAATGCATAAGAGTTCCTCGGGGATTTTCTGAGCAACTTGCTTTATAACCTTTCCTTCCAAAACTTTGTTATTGTTTACTTTTAAGTTTTGATTAAAGTAATTTATTACAACATGTCTAAAGTGAATTAAAGGTGTGCAGGTTTGGCCACTGAGTGCTTTGTTGATCTTTTAAGTTGTGAGGAAGAGAATCAAGATGAGCTAATTGATAACTCATTACATTATTATTATTTTCATCCATTGCTTTATTAGTTTTAAAAACATCCAACACAATACTAGCTCAATCAAAACACAAACTACGAGCAAGTAGTATGACCAATAATATAACATTGCTTGTTACTACGACAATCAACAAAATGGTAACGAGCTCAGCTGGCCTCTGACGTCCCGCAAGTCTCTATTTAACAGACTCTCAACCATGTTATATATTATATCGTTTTAACATGATAAAAGAAGGAAATATTTCTCCATTTAACATGAGTTTTTCCATTAACATGTTATACTAAAGATCATGAATACCCCTATCGTGGTACTAAATATGGAATTATTTTTTTTCGGCCAAGACTCCCATTGGTTGGGGATCAAGTTTTTCAATTTGTGTGAAATGAATAGGCTGGATTCGAACCGGCTCCACCAGCAATCTCAAATTGGTAAGGCTGGGCCTAACCAACTGAGCTACGGGCGGGCCTATGGATTAATTAATATACTCTTTCTTCTTCTTTTTGATTTCTTAAAGAGGTTACAATTGCTTAGTGCAATTCCTTAGAAATAATTTTTATAGCTTAATACTGTTTTATTAGTCATGTCTAGACTCCGTATTAATCTCTAGATAGAACGGACTTGTTCACTACAGAGATCTAAGAGGGTACTTAAATCTAAAGCATTTATCTGACCCCATAACCGGAAAAACTTCTATATCCAGTAAAATCAATAGTTTTTATTGTGGATGAAAGATATATTGCAAACATTATTTTATTTTGTTATTTTTTATTATTTCATTTCAAATTTTATAAGCTTTTACTGCAGAGAGCTTTTAAAAAAACAAAACAACTTTTGACGTAAATAAAAAATTTAAATATACTATAACCCATATTATATATTTTTATAAAATATACTGCGTTGACCACTATTGAAATAAAAACATAATTTTATTCTGGAACATATGTCCCTTAAGAATAAATACATGGTTCATACATTGTGATTATTAGTCTGGAAAATATTTAAATTTTTCCAGTATGCAAAATGGAATTACATTGAGATCTTAACTACTTGTTCAGGCCACTTTTATTCCATTACCCCAATTCTATTAATTCTAAACTATAAATTCCAAACTCACCGTATTTCAACAGTGTAAGAATCTCCTTAAGAGCTTAGAGGCAATGCCTAACTATTGCATTATAACCTCTTTGGATTGGAGATAACAGTGTATTGGTGATCTTAGCTAGTGGAGTGTGTTTTGTTTTTCCTTACCTAGAATACCAGTTGTTATTTTTACTTCCTTTTCACCATAACAGTTTTGTGTCTATCAGATATCATAGTGTCTATTTCACCTAATATATCAAACAGTGTTATGAAAGATTTATTGACAGTTACAAGTGCAAAACTAACTATTCGTAAATACAATAGTGCTTATCTTACTTTGTTACAGTAAAGCAGTAAATCCTTTATTTCCATGTATCATTTATCATTTATCATTTTCCTACAGAAGATCTTGTTTTAGCTCAAAATTTTTGCGAATATCTTTCGAGTTTAAGGACTACATCATGACAAAATAAGTATTGATTTGGCAAGGCAGCAAGCAGTGGTTGATTCTGTATGGAGGGTGGATACCTCACAAAAGGAAGAAGAAAATAATCCTTAGTATGAATCGTATGTAGGCGAAATATCTACAATAGGGGGGTCCACTCATCCTGCTAAGGGGATATTCAGGACCCTCAGCCAACGAAAGATGGAAATAAAACCCCATATTTTAAAAGGGTTGGTAAGGAATCAGTAGAGACCTATCTCAATGTGAGCATATTTTAAATAATTTAGTTACAATATATTTAGCTCAATATTTAATTAATTGATGGTCCTAATATCATAATTCATATGGTCTAATATTATAATTTAGATTTGTATATAAAATATATGTATTTTTATAATTGTTCAAATGAGGATGAATTATATCCATTAAAATTTATAACATTCCCTTTGTTTAATAAAGAGAATATATTTGATACATTAATAAGTATTGAAACATGGAAGAACTGCAGAAAGCGGTGGTCAAATAAGGATTGTTATTGTTCACGTAAAGATTCCATTGCAAAAACCTGTTAAATTTTTATTGAATGGTACACTCAATATTTTCAAAAGACTAAGAGTGCATTACACAGACTCTAAACTTTTTCATTGATACAACCTCATGAACAAATTTTCCAAAACAGTTTCAACAACGTATTTTCGAATGAACCAGGATTTCAATAGTGTATTTAACAATCATCTTCACAATCTGTGTAAGCGCAGATAAATAAAAGCAGTTTCCCCGTGAGAAGATAAATATAAAATAGTGAAATAAACTTACGACTTTCATCTTTTCGGGTCATGAACAGGTTCAAGATGTACAAATGTAAAAAAAAAAACTCAAAGGGGATAGGCAAAGAGACGTTCTGAATTCGTTAATATTAATCCAAGATTAGGTAATCGTAGGATTATGAGCAGATTCTGTTACAAGTTTCTATTCAACGGACATTCTCCAAAGTTCCATGCTCAAGGAATCAAAAAAGGAAATAAAGAAAGGTTCTTACCAAAGCCCTTACCACCTTGTAGTTTGTTACAAAATAGGAGACTTTGATGTTAATGATTAATAAGTTGGATACATGCTGCCTATTCTGTAGAATGGGATACATAAAAAATATCAGGGATCAATAGGGGCCACAAGCACCAAGAATGAAATTTTAGGGAAATTGATAAAAAGCACACTATTACTGATAGCTAAGCTATGTAGAGAGAGAAGACTCTCCACCGACCGAAGAAGAATGATTCGTAAAGAGCGAACTTTGAAGAAGTGAAACTTCAATGTCCTAGTGACACAATACTCTTTTTCAAAATAATAAACGGCAGGCCTAAATTTGTCTTAAAAACTATTTTCTGCAATTCATCAGATGATATTGTGGAAACGTCGATTACTTTCGCACCCTATCCTCCATTGGATGAAAAATAAATAGTCAGGTGGAGAGGACAGTGAATGGGGGAGATGTAACATCAAAATGAGTTCCAGAAATCTCTACAGAGCCGAAAAAACAAACCCACAGGTCTGAATAGAATAAAAGAGGTCTTATACAATCTTGTTATCTTTATATGGTTGGATAGAAGGAAAGTATAAGCAAGACTTCTTCGAGTCTGAAATCGTATACTTGCGATATAAGATACAGCATGATTGGAGGAGGTTCAGGATAGGATTGTTACGCCACCCAGCATTAGTAGTGTTACGTATGTACATACATATTTTAAATAAAACTAATTATTAAAAAAATATTCAGAAATGCAAAGAAAAGGTGTATTTGACTATATTTGGTTCAATTCAAATCAATATTACAGAAAGAATATTTATGTCGGTTAAAATAAGGAAAAGGATAAAAAATAAATTTTTTTTTTTTATCACTCGATATTTGAATAAAATATAAATGATTTCTTTGTCATTTTATCCCTTCTGATTATATCGGTCTTTAATGTAATTAATTACATCAAAAAGCCATAAAATCATTTATGGCTGCAGCTCGTATTATTCCTAAGCCTATTTCGGAGCACAATGCACGAAACCCATAAACCTCATTTAATCTTTACGAAGAATAGAAGATTAAAAGATTAATTAAAACCGAAATTCATGCATCGGTGACATGCATTTCAAAATGTAATTAGGTTAGCAATGAAAAGAATATTTGTAATGTATTTCTGACAATTAGAACAGATACCAAGAAATATCTTAGAGCTACTTTTTTTTTGTGTTTTTAATATATTTAGGGAAAAAAATTTTTTTATAATTTATTTAGTGTAATTTACATCTGTACAGAATAATAAATACAATAATTAAATATGTGTAATGTTTCATTTACACTTGAAAATCTTGGGAAAGAACCACCCTTCGGTGGTACTTCAAGCATCAATTTAAATTAGAAGATCCCGTGGCCATCTTCTTTTCAGATGCCTCGGAGGATTATGAGGGATTGTTAAGGATGAGAGATTAAGAACTAATGGGTTAGGATGGATAAGGTCTTTGGTATGAAAAGACGCATATCTGTTTTGGGCCAAATTTGCAACGAATGGGATGCTAAGGTCTTTGTGGATGAGTTTATTTGTAACGTAATACGGAGCATCAAGGATTTTACATAGGATTGTGGGTTGTAAAGATTGGATGCGGGAAGAATTTGATGGTTTGGTAGAGCCCCAGAGCTCTATTCCTTATGTCCAAATTGGTCTGATTATCATAGTTATCATAGGGTATAATAATTTTTTGTAGTTTATTGGCGAAGTTTAGAGTGTTTGTCAAGAGGTGTTTTAATGAAATTTACAACTGTGCAGTTCTTGTTTTGTTTTTTAATATTTTTGTCATATATTATATTTTTAATAAATTATATCTATCTACGTATATAAAATAGCATATTTTACATCAGGATGGTTATTAAAGTAGCTGAATTCCCGGTACTTCCCAACAGTATTTGATTTAGTACCGGAAAATATTTCATTTTTGGATGTAAAATCACCTTGCTTACGCAAACTTATAGGAATGACATAGTAATAACGGTATCGATGTCACCAATCGCTCTCTACATCCATCTGTCCAGTGATGCCCCTCCAAACCCAATATACTAAAGCAGTCTTAGCGCAACCCTTACATCTACGTTTCGGTCTACCCCTCGAACGTTTACCCGCCGCTTAAACTAAATAACATCGTAAAAATGGATATTTTATTTAATTTTATATAGTCATTGTGATGTACCCTATTAAGAAAGCTATGGCCCAATAATAAAGTTAAAACAATATAGTAATAAAACAAAAGGATTAGCGTAACCGAAGGTTCGATGATTATACCACCGCTGTCCACACACATCTACCCAATAACGCCTCTCCAAACCCATATCAAGGTGATTAATCTTGACGCAATCCTCCCTCCTACGTTTCGGTCTACCTCTTGGACGTTCATTACTCTTTAACCTTGAACCATCTTATTTGGCGCAATACTATCACCTGAATTTTATTTACCGAATGAATTCCATCAATTCGGCGTTGTGTAGCCGTCATAATATTTTCTCTTTTCTTTTTTCTAGGAGACCACGTATCGCCTCTCTATAGAACAGTAGGTAGAATAATTGTTTTGTAAATTCTAACTTTTAACTTTCTGGACAGAAGGTACGAGTTAAGCAATTTCGAAATTGAAAAATGACAAGCATTTACAGCCTTTATTACCTCTTCAATTTCATCTAAATTCTTAAATCCTGAACTTGTTCGAATGTATTTCCTCTTATAACTGCATCAGCGAAATTGTTGCAGTTTCTGCTGCTTGTCATATATCTTGTTTTATCCGTATTAATTTTAAAACCACATTACTGGCTTTTTCGACGCGGTTCACAACAATCAATTTTCGTTTAGAGCCTTGCACCCAAAGCTTTTAGGAGAGTCTTATACTGTTTTATTTTTATTTTTAATTATTTGTAATTTACTGATATAATTAATTCAAATAATAAATTATTGGGAAATAATTAGCTGCGTTTTTAATTTTCGCATAATCAAGATCACAATTGGAATTATTGATATAAATTTTTTTTTTTTGCTTTGTCGCATAATAACACTCTAACATATTAGAAAAACAAATTTGATCCTTTTTTTTCTCTCAGCTTTATTCTTTACAACTTTTCCAACGTTTCGACCCTTAGGCCATTCTCAAGGATACCTTCATATTGATGTCATTTGAGTCATGATGTTTTTAGCTTAAAACTGTTTTAAGTTTGCAAATGTAAATGAAGGAAAGAAGAAAAGTGGTTTGTAAAAGTTTAAATTAAAAAAAAAAAATTATATAGAAAAGGTTATATGGGACAAAGGCAATTAGCCTGCATTTTTAAGGTTTGAAAAAAGAAAATGACATTAATATGAAGGTATCCTTGAGAATGGCCTGAGGATCGAAACGTTGGAAAAGTTGTAAAGAATAAAGCTGAGAGAAAAAAAAGGATCAAATTTTTTTTAAAATTAATAATAAACTAAACCACTCTCAAACAAGAATATATAAAATAATTAATCTAATATTAGAAAATATTTATTTAAAAAATTACTGATACCATCCTAGTCATTTGGAAAATTCATTTTAACAAAACCCTCCTGCAGTGATCTTAATTGATTTTCAATAGCACTTGACCAATAATCTCTTATGAGATCAAAACTGAATATAGTATTGGTTTTTTTAATATATTGACATATCTAAAAATAGTTTTTGGTATCTGAAATTCAAATTTATGGCATATTTAGACTGAATATTGTTTTATTTAGAATTTTATAGTTGATTAAAAAAATAAAATAATAATTTTTGGACAAGGAGCCAATTCTAAAATAATAATTTTTAGAATAGGTGTCAATTCATAATAGCTATGAAGTGTGCCAATTTTTTTATTTAGCCACTTTAGAAATAATCATTTTTTTTTTTTTATTCTGGTAGTATTACAAATGAAAATTTCAATATTACATAAGACATACATAGTTAACATTTATGACGATACACGATTGCATTTGGAAAAACTATTTTCATATAAAATAAAATCGAATACAAAAGTCCAACTATAAATTAGGTAATGCATTATTTATCTGTTTTCCCCCAACCAAGTTTGATACGACGGCCGCTTTGAACAAGAATGCTGAAAGAAATTATTCATGAAGGACTTTCTTCCTCTCGAGGGACCATTAAAATTGGAAAAGCCCATTTTCTGTTTCCCGAAGTGCCTGAATATTATATTAAATAATTCGAGGAGCCCCGGGTTGCGTGTCGATACCCGGCCTGCGCATGCACAGACCGTCGTCAGTCGCCATTTTGATGCTCCAGTCATTCTGACCCTTGGATTCTTGAATGACACCGCTTTGCACTCTATTGTCGAAGTTTATCTCCCTAGAACGAATTTGAAGATACTCGGACAGGAAAAATATTGCTGTCAAACCTAGAAATAATGCTGTTATTACAAACATAATTCGAAAAATACAAATATTCAGTAAGACCCTTAAGAGATGAAAAAACTGCAAAAAAGAAAAATTATAATTTCAATAAAACAGACACGAATAATTATATTTAAAACATAATAGGTAAGAAAAAAATTCATTGTAGCGAAAATTACGTTATAATTTCGGGGAAAAAATGATAAGTTATTATAAAAAAATCAATTTCTTTAAATACTTGAGATAAAATAATTATACCAAACAATAATTACCAATTACTTTATGATTTACGACCCCACATACCAACAAATGCTTATCTCGTTATTAATCCTAGAATACCAACCAACCTTCTTAGTAGGCGTACTTAAATAAGACTAAATTTTATTCACATTGGAAGTTTGAAAAAAAAAATTCGAATAAGATTTTAGGAAGTGTAATCGCACTTATATTAATAATGCCAATTACAAATATAACCAAAATTGTGAATGAAAATTCTTGAAAATGAATTGAACTACAATCTTTTTCCTGTAGAAAAAATAATAAAATATTGATAATCACCACAAGAACCATGAAAAGTATTTTTGTATTCATAATAAAAATATAATAACACTTTTTCTGTAATATAATTAAATTAAAGTTTAATAGTATATAATTACAGATAATAGTATAGTAATAATAGTATATAATTACTGTAGTATATTATAGTATAGTACAATAGTACATATGTTAATAGTTTATAATTACAGTTTAAATTACAGTTAAATTAAATCTGAACCGCTACAACCCAGGAAGGATGAAAGGTGCAGTGCTTTGTAAGGAAATACTGTTACTAGACCAACGGTAACGCAAGGAGATGGTTTGGTCAGAATCATACTCGATGCCAAATTTTTTTTGCTTAAATAATAGCGATTGAGTAACATACACATTTAATAAATAATAAGCGAAGAAATACACATTACTAATTAGTTAATCTACCACAATGTTTAATAAGTTTTCAATATAAGCATCTAAACGTCATATTGACAGCTATTATCACACTAGCAGGTAACTCCTAAAAGAAAATACACGTTAAATTTATTACTATTCAGCAACCCATTTTTCCTTTCTAATAAAAATAATGTAGGTATGATGACCAATTAAGAACTTAGCCTAGGAAGATTAAATATTCTAAATTAAAGGCTTATATTTCTGGTTAAAGTAAGCTCCGTCTTTCTGGTTTAATAAATAAGAAATAAATAAATACAGAAAAGACAAATGTAACAGTAATATCACTGCCATGAAACTGGAGACTTGACTTGGAGTAGTCAGACGGAGGGCAGTGCTAAAGAAAACTGCTTGTGCAAACGCCTGTGGCTATGTTTGTGTTGGATGCCGGGAGTGCGCTAGGGGCTTGAGTGACAAACAGTGTTACTTGAGCAAACCAATTTGAACCTCCTCCTTCCCCTACCATCCCCTTCGACTTTATCATCCCTAATTTCACACCGCCATTTACCATCCGATTCATTCCTCTTATCATCGAGTAGCTTTTTCTTCCACTCTATGAAACATTATTTTAAAAAAAATATCACTTTATAAGCCTGAGCACTCCATAAATTCTTATTATTCGAGATCTCGCAGAACTGGTCCGTTGTAGGTCATAAATCCTTCGAGTACAAAAAAAAAAAAGGAATGTTCGTTTCTATAACTATTAGAGTTGGAACAGCTATTGCATAACATATTGAGCTTAATTTCATGAATTTAATTTACTATTTTAAAAAATTTATAGTAGACTCACCTTTTGACATCCAAAAACACTCCCACCCCCAAACTTTGCTTTAGACATTAATGATTTTGGATATATATATAAAAAAAATTGTATTTCATTTATTTTTTCTTCTATACATTCTAATTACTAACACAATTCCAAGGACACAGGTTCGAATCCGGCTGTAGCAGATAATTTTGATCTGTTACCTATAGCCGTTGAGTCAGCCCTGTGGGTTCGGGAGCCCTCTGGGTACCACCCAGCCACATAAAGCCTTAATTGGGAAAAAACCTGGCGGTCGAGTGTGATTCTGATCAAACCACCTCCTTGCACAACCACTGGTCAACTAACAGAACTTCTTTACAAAGTACTGCACCCCTCACCCTTTCTGGATTGAAGCGTTGCAGATTTAATTTTTTATTTTAACATTCTAATTTTGTTGTTCTTCTAAATAGTTGTGTTTTATCTCTCCTGTCCATTATTCCATTAATTTGGAGTTTGGCATTGAACTTCCTCCCTGATCATCAGCTTATGGATTCTTGGATTCCTCTATACAGCTTAATGTTTAGTGCTCCTTTGATTGAGCAGAGGTCTTCGGAAACTCACATTTGGTGCATGGAAGATCGGTAATTCAACGAGCTTTTCTCGGGAACCCTCTTTCTCCGTGAATAGATTGTAGGCCTTGTATTCCAGGAAGACTTACGTCAGTGAAGCAGTACTTTTAATTTTACTACAATGGGTCGTTACCAATCACCAATTGCACTATTCAGCTGTCTATTGATTGATACTGGAGTCTTAATTGATCATAACTCGTAGATGGATGGTCCTATACATCCACCAGGACCCTCTAGCCCTCTTAAGTTATAAATTAAAAGAAATAAAACGATCTGTAAAATTATGGTCAACATCCTAGGGAGGAAGTTGCTCTAACCCGCTTGAGAATAGGTCATACTCTCCTCACGCTCTCTCACCTAATCAGAAAACTGTCACCTCCCACGTGCAAATATTGTCAGTCCATTCTCACGATTAGACATATTTTTGAAGAATGTACTCACTATTTGCCTCACTATAATAAACAGGATAGGACTGACTAGTATTTGAATTTTTAAAAGCAAATCGCCTTCTTTATAAATTATAACTCCTCTTTGATTTTGATTTTTCATTTATTTATTTTTTTTATTATTATTTTTATACCATAGGCGTTGATGACCAGAGGGTTTTACGCCTTTAAGCAACAATCAACAACAACCTCTAGCCCTCTTCTTGTTCTTGAAAATTTTTTCTTCTAGCCGGAATACTCATTCCGATAAGATCTGTATCTTATCATAGAACAATGCCTTGTATAAACCGACCTGCTGTTATTAGTTCAATCGAAATACTTGCAAATTTATTTTATGCTTAAATTAAATCCGATGTAAACATTATTTCACACACTTGTTCAATAATGAATAGAAAGTGAGATAGTGCCAGGAAATCCAAACTGAGAAACAAAAACATTTTTTTGAATTTTAACGAATATATAATATTCAATCAACTTTGAGAAAACATTATATTCAAAATAAAAGGTCATTAAAACTCATTAAAAAAGGCTCTATTCCTTTTTTGTAAATCAAATAGTTTTCGCTATAGCCGAGCTTAAAAAATACATTTAATATATTTCTAACAATTTGTCTTATCATACATTCTCTCTAAAGAAACGAGATTATAGAGTCATGAACCGCGTTTCCCGCAATAAAAGTGCCCAGAGCCAATTCTGTAGATCATTTACAGAGAATGTCTATAGTAACCCTTATGATTTCCCCTTTTAAATTACGTCATAGGGATCCCTTTGCCAATATAGCAGTTTTCAATATTTTGTAAACTTATCCAGTAATATTTTATGAAGTTGATAACAAAGTCCTGATGAATATGAGCTTGAGACAGAAATGTGAAAAAAATAAGAAAAAATGCAGTGTTTTTGGTCAAAAAATGTCTGGAAAACATCTCCGATTACTCAGGTAAATGGGTCTAGCTGACTTATCATTTCGTGAATAAACGCTGAGTTTTGCATCCTTATCTTGAGTAGTTCGATCTGCGTTGTTTCCGTCGCTTTGGCTAGTTGCGACTCTAATTTGGCCCGATCTACTGATGCCGGCGCCATCTGGTGATCAACATTTCTCATCTGCTCTTCTACTCCTTTGCTCATAATTGATTGGTTAGCCTTATTATATAAGACTTACTATAAATATATAATATAACTTACTGTTAACTTCGGGATTCTGAGACAGCTAAGAGGTTAAGTCACGTGATTTAGTTTCGGACCAATTATGATTAGACTGAAGGAAAATAACACAATAATTGATGAGAACAAGTAACTATTTATTAAGAACAGGTTAATAGCTAACAAACAACATACTAACTTATCATTATCAAGTTACGGCCTGAGGACTATAACAGCTAACAGGCCATATCAGCTGATCGGATCGAACAGCTGATTGATATGTATATATAGTGGTTCTGAACTCCTAGTTATCTACAGGTGACTAACCTATTGTTTGGGGCCAAGTTTATCATTTTGTGGGGCCGCCACTTAATGAAAAAAAGTCAACACAATGCCCATAGGCTGAATTCGAACCGACTCCACCCGCAGATCTCAGAACGATAGACTTGCGCCTATCCCCTGAGCTACGATGCGGCCCCCGTAAGTCTCGTTTAATCACACTAAAGGAAGTTACTACTTCAGAATACAGAAGTGTTAGCACCAATCACGGTTTATCCACTTCACTCAATAATATTTTAAATAATTATTGGAAATCTAATTTATGACTAAATTAATTAATTAAATTATTATTATTATTGTTACAATAAATTAATTGATAATAAATTATTTTGTATCCTTACTATGTTTTGTTGCCCCTCTGTGGTGATGTGGAATTCGAACCTTACCTATGATTTAATTAAACATTACCTAGAAAGTGCAATAAATAGAAGAAAAATCGAAAACGATCATCTCTTAATTCCGTCTAATTCCTCAAAACCATATTCCTGATCTTTTTTTTTTTTTAATACTTACTTGAAGCTTGCTTTGTAAGTATAGATACTTATCGAAAAACAAATGACATAAAAAATTTGTATTTTGTAATAGAATATGTACTAAAGTATAATAAATCAAGGAATAGTATGTATTAGTTCAGTAAAAATATCTTTAAATTTAACTGTGGGTAGAAATAAATATAAATTAATTCGTGTCAATGGATTTTTATGAAAAATACGATGGTAAAATGTTTACCACTCTCTGTGGGTCCGAAGCCTTAATATCGCAGATTTTCAAAATGGCCGCCGTATGTTTTTAGGCATATTACCAATAACTCCTAAAGTATTACAAGTAGCGGAAATATCATTACAAACTTCTTAAAAGTGCATTGATTGAGCTTTAATTTTAGTTCTTAAGTTTCTATAATTACCGAAAAATAGTGTTTCAAAAACTAATTTATTTTTTCCAAGAATGAAAAAACTCATTATGTCAATATATTTCGGTAAATGCGATGAAAACTAAAATTCAGAGCAAAATAATAATTATTATTAACTACTTTATGAAGTATTTAACGAGCTTCAAATTACGTCCTTAGAAAACTCATTCGTTCAAAATGTTTCTAGATACAGTTTTTTTTAACTCCAATTTCTTTACCAAAAAATGATACATTAACATTATGTAAATATATTTTGGCAAATATCATAGAAACTACTATTCTTACAGAGATGTTCTTAATAAACTATTACGTGGCATATTTACCTACCCTTAAATTGAGTTCTAATAGATATATCGTCAAATAGTTTTGGAGATATCGAGCTTTTCTCAACTTATGTCTCATTTTCAATGTATGTTACAAAAACATAAAATCGATAATATACTGATTCCTTAATAATCAACATGTTCGGAAAAATATGGCTGTTTGTAAAACAATATCTCGGAAATTTATTGAACATAAGGGTTATAATTAGGGCTCGATTTGACGCTCGTTAAATGCACCATAAAGTAGTTTATGATGATTATGTTCCTAGAAATAGTATTTTTCATGATTTTTGTCGAAATATATTTACAAATTGTTGCTCTTTATTATTTGGAAAACATATTATTTGCAAAACGTGTACCTTGGAAAACATATTATTTGCAAAACGTGTACCTTGGAAAACATATTATTTGCAAAAAGTGTACCTTGGAAAACATTGAACCAAAAGAGTGTTATTAAAAAGAAGAAAGTAAGAAAAGAGCAAAGAAATAAAGGAAAGCTATCGCCCTTTCTACATCTTTAATTACTTCCAATTATAGCCTTCAGTCTGTTGCCCCAACATGAGTTTCCTAAATTTTCTTTCTTTAAATTCCATTACAACCAGAAGCCAAAAATCCACAGAAATCCCAAGGGATTGAATTCTCCCTTTATTTGATTTATTTTCTCTACTTACGTATATTGCAACTCATTAATATACATTCAAGAGCTTTCTAACGTTTTTTATATTTAGGATTTTATTTATGGATAAATATTACAATCTATCACAAGTGAAGATTGACATTCATACCTTTCACTTGCATTGTGTATGCACATGTACATGTACGTATGTGTAAATGAAATAAAATAAGGAAAAGTAAAATGTTAAACTATGATAGAATAATAAAATAAAAATAACAAGAGTCCGGAAGGAAAAAAGGTAAATTATTAAAAAATATGGTAAAATATTTTTTTACCATAGTTTTTGATTATTTTTATGAGAACTATATATAGTTCTCCTTTAACCAACCCACATACCTTATAATGTCGGAGCTGCCTGAACCCATTTCTTAAATACCCCTCTATCCTTTACCAACTTCCAATATATTTCATAATATTTTTTGCCAGAAGGATATGAAATCCTCCCATATATTCCTCGGTTGTCCGCGTAGTGGTTTTCCCTCAATGATTGCCTCCCTATTCCTTTTTTAGAGTCTATTGATCGGCATTCATTGCACGTGGCCAAACCACATCAGTTCTTTTCTATCTACATTTTCTATAAGCTGTTTCTGACTTTTTTTTAAATTTTTATATTTCTCATTTGGTTGAATCTAGTTTTGCCGAGAGCTTTCCTAAAAAAAATTCATTTCTGTGGCTTGTATACGACTTACGAATTTTTTTTACAAGGCCAACTTTCAGCTGCATCGGTCAACACACATAGACTTTTGTATACACCGTCATCTTTGTTTTCAACTCCACTCTACGAGATGCATTTTCCAATTCCTACTTTCAGTTTTGGGCTCCTTAGCTTATCAAATGCCTCTGAGATGTCTAAGAAGGTGACGTTAATATTGTGAACGAGGAGAATCAACGAACTTATCCATTATGCAGCGAAGTGTGAAAATATTGTCCAGTGTTAGTCGGCCAGGTCTGAATCCTGCCTGTTCTTCCTGGACCTCGTATTCTACAATTCTTTTAAGTCTTCATTCTAATATTCTGGAGTTAAGGGTAGTAGGCATATAGGCCGCTAATTTAGACACTTTTCTATAGAAACTTTTTAGTGTTATTTTCCCAGTCTAAAGGGATCTCCTTCTTTTTGAAATGCCTTGTTGAAAATTTTTAGTGACCACTCCTGTATTTGATATCCACCACATTTTAATCCATCATCACCAGTAACCTTGTTGTATTTAGCATTCACCATAAACATTTTGCGGAGTGACCACGTTACAATCTTGGACAAAATCATCCTATTATTCAACAGATTGTCCAGGATGTCTTCTTCGTCTCCTTGTTTTCTTCCATCCACGAATTCCTTACGGCCCCACGTATAGCCTTTACATCCATGACCTCACTGAAGAAAGGCTAACTCTATGTGAAATGATATATAGTGCCTTCTTTCTTCAGCCTTGAATGTTATTGGTGAATTCTTTTATACGGAAAAAATAATTTCCTATAAAGAGCTCATTTAAGTTTACTTTTTAATGACATTTACTGAATCCCTTGAATTGTCAACTTGAAAACAGAACTATTTTCTGAAAGGAAATAGCGCTACTTTTATTTTTACTTAAAGGTACTCAAAAATGAATTGACCTTCAGAACAGCCTCCATTTTGTATTCCCCCTAACTATGGTTTGCAAATTCAGCAATATTGTTTTTTAATTATACAATTAAATTGCACATAATTTTATTCCTTTATATACATATAACATAATTTATATAACATAATTTTATTAACTATATATATAGTTTTCATTAAAGCAATAAAAATGCTAAATGGTTTCCCACAGAGTGTGGTGAGGAAAAAGAGCTCTGGAAGGCGTGGTCGCTAGTACTAGTACTATTAAAAAGTAGTTTATGACATTTATCTTCAGTTTTCATGATATTTGCTAAAATAAATTCACAAAATGTTTCTTCTGCATCTTATAAACATCACATAGTGTCGGTCTAATACTAGGAACCCTAAGTTCATATTACGTTCCCAACAAATATTACCTTCAGAAGTATTTTGTTGGAAACGATGAATATCGTTTTTATGATTTTGGACTGAAAGGATTGTATTCGTTTGCTGCTCAAGTTTTGATGTTCCCCGCAGTTCTGATCCGTAGATCCAGTAGGTTGAGGAAGGTTTCTAAATTAGAATTTTGTTATCACTTTCTGAGGGATGAGTAGTTTCGTCGTATATTCGGAAGTTTGCTGAATCTTCTGTGAAGTCCTTCACATTAAAGTCTAGTATATTGGTTCCAGGTGAGTCTTTTACCAATGAAGCCATGATATACCACAGCTCGTTCTGGGAGAGGCGTCTTTGAAGATTTTTTTTTTATTTAAGGCAATCCACGTCGGAGGTGACGTTCGCCTGGTTTTATATTGGAGACTAGCCTATTCTAACCATGGTTGGAGGTGAAGTTTTTCATTTTGTGAGACCGACATTTAATGAAAACGTCAACGCTCTAAGGCTAGATACGAAACGGCACCGCCCGCAAACCTCAGCTCGATTAAATAGTGCCTTGTGAGATACAGTGCGGTCCATCTTTGAAGATTGGATGAAGTTGTTACGGAATCACAATGGGATGTTAAAATGGCTGAATCAGCTGCAAATTTTGTCAGGGAATGATGGAAGTAACAGTAGTGAAGATGATTTAGAGGATTGGACCCTTCAGAACGCCTTTAGAGGCAGAAGGCATTTGGAATACTCAGAGCCACTCCAAACTAAGAATGAGCGATTTATTGCATTGGATTGAAGCATTAAGAAATGAAGTTTGGGGTTAAGAGTCTTGAGCTTGAAAAGCATTACGGAGTGCAAAGCCGGTGTAATACTTAGGCCATGTCCAGAAAGGTACCCAAACAATATTGTTTGTTTTCAAGAATTAAAGGAGCATAGTCGATAACTCGTAGAATTTTTGAACTGTACAGACATTTTGGACAAATTAGTGTGCGTGAAAACAGTAATACGTAGTAGAGGTATGCTTTAGGGAAACTTTTTTTTTAAACAAAAAATTCGATCAATAGGAAGCATTGGGTGTTATTGGAAGGTTTACTTGTTTCTAGGAAGGCTTATAAAGGAGTGTCTACACGCAACAGGAAAATGGTTAATGCTCTCTAAAGACGTTTTTTTTTTTTTTTTTAACTAAATATCATTTTTATTCTATGGAACAATTTTTTTTCGTATCATATATTTGTAATATTTTTCATACTTTAAAAAACTTTTTATTTATTGAATGTATATATTTTTTATTTTATTTTAAACTTAGGCATTAATCTTCAGCAACATAGCCGTTTTATTTTGATGTATTGTTCGTTCATCGAAAATCGTTGGTACATAACCAAATTCATGTAGTCTCAAATGTTACACTACCTTGAGTTTTATCACATTTAACGTCTTTTTTATTCTCTTTGAAAGATCCAAAAGAACTACTTGAATAGATAACATTACTAATTAAACATCCAAAATGATTAATTTGACTTACATCCAAATAGAAATAGAAATTAGCAGATATTTTAAATCTGTATACAAAGTTCAAAAATGATTCTATCCAAAAAAAAATAATTGTCGATATGCCACTTATGCTTTGTACCAACAATATAAATTTTTATTTATCTGTAACATAATTTCTTTCTTGATTAAAAAAACATACAAATTAATTACTAAGAGTATGACAGTTCTACAATTGAATATATTTTTGCTTTTGGCGGTTATTAATCAACATATTTTTTTAAAGCATTAATTTCTTTTTATTACAATTCTATACCTTTTTTCTTAATGGCTTATCTTTAATTTCTGACAATAGTTATTTATATATAAGTGGTTAATTTAATCGAATTCATCGTCTGTGGACCCACTTTGTTAAACTAAAACCTGGAATTTAAAAGTTATAAGAGAATTAAAAAAGTAAGAGGTATTATTATAGGATTAAATGAAGAAGCCATAAACTTTCCTCATCCAAAGTTTTAAAGGCTACAATAAACGGATTATTATTGTTTTGCTTTTCGTTGATGTCGGTTGCATTTAAACAAAATTGCATAATTTTAACTATTAACCCTTGGTAAGGACAATCAGCTGTTTGTTTTTTTGTTGTAAACTTTGATTTTTTTCAGTTAATTGGACCCAAAATTTCAGAGTATTGACGAAAAAAAATATATTTTTTAGAAATTTGTTTTCGTTTACACATTAATTAATTAAATACGTCTTTTATTTTACATTATTTTATAATAATTATAGCATGTATAAAGGGAAAACACGAATGGCATTAAACCTACATATACTCATATTTATGATAATAAAAAAATATGTCACAATCAATAAAATTATAATGAAGCCAGGTACATAGCCCCCCTCGTTAAGTTTCAGTTTTTTTTACTAAAGATATCAATATAAGCAAAATAGTGGTGTTACCCAGTTGAAATAAAGTTTATAAAATTTATATTTAATTCATTGAATATTTTTATTATTTCAATTTAATCAAATCTTATATGTAATCTAAAAGCATAAAACCATTCTAGATCGATGACACCTTGCCTTATCATTACTGTTATAATCCCTGAAATCGAGATATTCATTAAATTAATTTGTTTTTATTTCTTTATTATTTGATAGGATGCTAATTATTTTTATTTATCTTTTTTCTATGAAATAGTGACAGCCTATAATAAATAGCCAACTCAATTTGTTAGATCATGTTTATGCTCAAAATGTACTAGAAGTAAGAATGTTTAATATTGATGTGGTTTATATTTTTTTATGGTGTAGACTATTGGAAGATAGTCCGGGTGCCAAATATTAGGCATTAAATGTTTTTTTATCTTGAATCTTTATTCACCGCCACACGGATTATCTTTCTACAATAGAACAGTTTTAAAGACTTTAAGAAATCTCTGATTGCATCCGAATCGAACCTCGGGGTTAATTTTTTTTTAATTATTATTAATTATTAATAGATGGATGAAGAAGCATCCAATACATAATAATCGAGTCAATACTAATCTAGATGTAGGATGAACACTAATGACTCATCAAAAAAAGATAACCTTAACTAAAAATATGTTAGGTAGTACCAAAAATTCAAATTGTTTTCAAATATTTAAAGAAAAGTGAAATAACATTTAATAATTTCGAGATAATACTATTTTGTATTTTCAATTCAGTAGGACCATACCATCGATTGGCTCATAAATCGATACATACTGAATTACAGAGCTCCTCTCGAATTTCAACCTCGAGACCTAATTCTTCCTTCATGTTATATGACCTACATTTAATGATAATGCTATATTTAGCTAATTGAAAATATTGTATAGTCATATCTATTTAAATTAATAACTAAGAATATTTTTCAGGACTTCCGACTAAGATAAAACAACGGTATTCAGTAAAACGATTATAAGATCATTCTAATGCTAAACAGAATAATATCAAATCCTTACGGACTTAATTTCGTGGTGAAGCTTAAATAAAAATAAATGGGTCGGTTTTACTATGATGTACTAGACAGAGTTTTGACCAAGTGATAAACGAAATTAGAATTTGTTTCATTTTATCTTTTTTCCGATGCACTGAGCGTGAAGAGTAAGCATACTTGAGTCAGAAGGAGATCCAGTTAGAATCCGGTATTGCAGGGTTCAACTTTATTCTGTAACGAGCTCACAAAATAAACTTCGACCTACTCACTGTGTTAGTGAGGTCCTTAAACAGGATATGATTGAATCGAATAACACTTCCCTTCTTCTTCTTCTTTTACTAGCACAACAGGCCCATGAAGCTGCCCTTGGCCTGCTCAACGGCCGCCAACCATCTTTCTCTATCTCCTGTAAGTGTAACTGGGATCCTCAGTTGTCCCAGATCCCGCCTCACAACGGCCCTTCGGCCTACTACGTTGCCGCACACCATCCGGTACTGTATAGTTTATGAACCACTCTTTCCTCGCTCATCCTCATTACATGGCCAAGCCATTTAAGCCTATATCCTTATGTATGAGGAGATGCTACATTTCTTATAGAGCCCGAAAAGTTCACCATTATTCCTTCTTCGCCAATTACCATTCTCGCATATGGGCCCTAAGATTCTCCTCAGGATTATTCTTTCAAATCTGTCCAGCAGGTTAATGCTTTTATTGCTCATGATCGAAGTTTCTCCATCATATGTGACGACTGACATTATTAATGTTTTGTACAGGGTGAACTTGGCGGTACGGATAACAAGTTTGCTTTTGATTAGCCTTACAATGGAGAAATAGGCTGTATTTCCAGCAGGAATTCTGCTTTTAACTTCTTTCTCTTCATCCTGGGAATAACACTTCCCCACCCCCCAAATTAGAGAGAAGAGAGAAAAATACTGTATTAAAAAATGTTGAACTGCGCAACTTCATTGGGTTGCCTTATACACAGCATACTTATGGCTAGTGAAGCATATTTTATTTTATAATCCTATTAATTTAAATAGCCACAGCATAATTTTTTTAATTTAATTGTCGCATTATAATATTTACTATTTCTTTCCTCACACATTTTAATTTTTTCCAGCTTTTTATCGTTCTTTAAATATAATTTTCCATTATTTCAATGTTGAATTGTTCCATTCTACAAAATTTTCTCTCTTTTTTTCATTAGGAGAAGGATGTTGAACACAAACAAAATACTTTTATGAGTTTTACTGTTCTTATCACTAATTGATTGATAGATTCGGTATACAATTACAAATAACAATGTAATAGACGCCTAAACCTCCTTAAAGTATTGCTCGTATTCCTTGCATATCTCCTTCTAAGAAACACCGACAAAATCAATACCACCACGATTAGATTTCATCCAATCCTTCCTCTTTGTTCTACCCTCAAACAATTACCCATCCTTTCGGACCTGACTACTTATTTAGGGGGTTTTGAAGCAAGTGTTAAGTTAGCGATAGAATCAGTTCTATTGTATTTACTGGATGGTTAAATAGTTTAACCATCTTAGTAAATTTTCATTTTCTTATGTTCTACTAAATATTTTCCTTAATAATTTATATTAATATGTTCAAGTTAAAGCATTGCGGCGTATAAGATGGAAGTGCAAGGTTGTAGGGCTTAGTAACGAGCAGATTACTAAAATGCTAATATACACTGAACCGATGTGTAAACGTCCAAGGGGTACACCGAAACGTAGATGGGAGCATTGCATTAAAACTGATTTAGAAATATTGGGTTTGAAGGGGCAGGTAGGATGTAGGTAGAGAGCGATCAGTAGCATCGGGATCGAACCTCGGGGTTTGTTAGGGCTTTATTATTATTTATATTTAAAATTATAAAGAATGTGATATTCTCATAAGCAGCCACGTTTCTCATTCATAGAAAACCATTAGAATTAAAATAGGATTATCAATAATCTTTAAGAAATGAAAAATATATAATTTTTTATACAATTATACAAAAATATAGCAACTGGTAGAACATTTTAGTATAAATCTTTAAGAAATCCCGAATAAAGGATACTTCGTATAATTTTTTTCAAACCTTTTCATACTAACGAGGACCTGTTTCCTTGAGTCTACAAAGGTATGTTTGACTGATAACTCTCTAAAAGCTAGGTTTATTATGAGATGAGGATTTTCTTCAAATCTCGTACAAAGCTTCGCCTCTATGAAGCCCGGGCTCGTTAGAAGTAAATGTAATGATGAAGGGGGGAGAGTGAATCTCAAAAGAGATGAAGCGGAAAATAGTTATATATACATATAAACGAACATTAATCTTAAATTATATCAAAGGAATTCGAAATATTTCAGTATAAATGTAACTGAGAACCAGAGATGTGCGGTCTCTTCATGAGACTTCACTGACTAAAATTAGGAGGCGACTCACCTGGGTTAAACAATTTTGATCAACAATGTAGTTATATGGGGTATATAAAAAAAAAAAATGACCATTTTTAAACCAAATGTTTGAATTATTATTTCTTTGATATAAAATACAATTAATACTCAAAGTATAGTCCATTGTAATCTACCGTCATTAGCCACCTGCTAGCCAATGACTCGATCCCACGCTGATACCATTCTTTAGGTTGGCTGTCAAAGAACACTTGGACCGCAATTTCAACTTCCTCAAATTTATTAAATCTTTTCCCTCGAAGGAAATGGGCCATGGATCGAAGCAAGTAGTAATCCGATGGTACTAGTTCTGGACTATATGGTGGATGAGGCAGGAGTTCAAATCCATGAAGTTTTTTTAACTTTTTTTCACAAATTTCTAACCTCTTAGCTGATTGTTGAGGAATAAGTTCGTGAGGGGCCAGCCTATTACTGCTCTTTTTCACCTTCCCCATGGAGAGTAGATGGTGACTAAAAGTATCTTTCAACACATCACACTCCCTGGCAGCTTCGTGAGTACTTGTGGACGAATTTGACTCAAAAGCTTACTCCAGAATCTCATTAATATCCATTAAGGTCGTCCGGAGCCCTTCTTCCTTTCCAACGTCGTATCTCCTCGTTTCTTTCAAACCAACGCCGCGCAGTGCGCTGGTCAAGGACACCTTCTCCTTCATCTTTAATAATTTCACGAGTTGCAGTGGCTATGACTTTTTTTTTTTAAGTAATGCCTAACTAAAAATTATGAAAATTTCGTAGGACAGTCATATTTCTTCTTTGAAAAAAAACTAAACTGAGGATTTTTTTGAAGAATTCGAATGGGAATAAACAAGCTTAGAGAATGCTCTGGAGGGATTATTAAGTATTGGTAAGTACTAAATAGGATTAAAATATTTGAAGTCCTTTGAAATCTTGAATTTGATAAAGAGATATTAAATGAGTGTTATTGTCCAAATACATTGTGTAAATGAAAGTACGGGATAATGTGTTTCCTTTAATATTTCCCTTAAAGACTGTAATTTTCAACGTTTTACAAAATATATAAGTGTATGAATCATATAGGAAACAAGGAGTCAATATTATGAACAATAAAGATGAACTATGAAATATTTTCTTCTACAAGAAATCAATGGTTCAACTTCTGTAAAATTGATAAGTAATAAAATATTAAGAATTATTATAACAGTAATCCAGATGAATCCTGAAGAAGCAGGAATAATCTAGAAACGTCGATAAATGATTAGCCAATGGAGGAAACTAGGAGGAATAGATTATTTCAAGATATATCTGATATTAAGGAAAACTCTATTAAAGTAATTTTATACATTGTTGAAATTAGAAATTGTGAACTTATTTACTAGGGCATTCTGTATATATTTAAACTTTCACTAAATTATTTTTGACATTTTATTCGACGACATGATTCAAGTGCATTAATATCCTTTTACAGCTAAGCCAAAAGTATCTTTTATTAATTAACATTTTTCAGAATAGTTCCAATGAATTACTATCAATCTCATTATAAATTTACATTTGCCAAGTAACAATTGAGTAATTTAAAATTTATCACTTTTGAGTTAGTCTTTGTTTCAAGCTATATAAATCATGAAATAACTGTTAAAGAAAACAACCGACTACTGTAATAATAAGGCTTAGTAAATCCAAAGGTTCTATGCAGTATCAACGTATCTCTAACCGCAAACCTATTATTTCAGTCCGAGGCGTCGTTTCGCAACCAAAAAGAACAGTGGGAAGGATAATACTTTTTTAAATTCTAACTTTTACGTTTTTGTACGGAAATTTCAAGATAACAATAAAAAGCATTTCCTGCCTTCAACCTCGCTTTTATTTCCTTGTAAACTTCGCTTTTTCTAGTCACTATAGAGGCTAGATTCTTGAACAGCTCTACCTGTTCACTGCTAATCATATATTTTGTTTTGTTCGTATTAATTTCGAGGCCAGTAGTTTACCACCTTAAGTTAAATTGGCTAATGTTAAGTTTTCGGTACACATAACATATTCTTTTTTTTTTCCTTTTTTTTTTAATATTTATTTATTGCTATTTACAACTGTACATTGTAATACATTTAGTAAATCTGATCTAAGTTAAATTGGAGTGTTACGGGCTTGTAGAGAAACCACCCATTGGTAGCACTCTAATGAAATTTTACATTACATCTGGCCATCTTCTTTTCAGGCGCATCGGAGGATTGTCAGGGACGGAAGAGGATGCAAGATTAGAAACTAGGGGTTTGAGTGGTTAGAGAGTTTATAATGGAAGGAGCGATATCTGGTTCGGGCTAGATCGGTTACATAAGGAATATTAAGGTCTTTATGTATGATTTTATTTGTGACAAAGTAAGTAGCATTGATCATTTTACGAAGGATTTCGGTTTGGAAGGATTTGATACGAGAGGAATTCGAAGGTTTAGTGGAGCCCCAAAGCTCAACTCTATATGTCCAGATTGGCCTTATTACAGTCATGTAGATCAGTCTTTTGTAATGAGTTGGAAGTTTAGACCGTTTGTCTAGTCAAAATCGACGTGAAGTTTCCTGTGTTTTCAGTCTTGTGTGAGGATTCCAGGTTAATCTTTTGTCCAAATGTAGTCCAAGGTAGCGGTTCTGTTCGACGGGGGTAAGAGTAACATCATTAAATGAAACTGTAGGTTTACTACGAAGGGTAAAGGTGATTTGTTGGAATTTATCTTAATCCTCCAATTACGACACCATTCTTCGAAGGCTGTGATAATAACATATTCTAGTGCTAGATTTAATAATATAGGTGATAGAGAATCGCTTTGTTTTAAAACCGACCGAACCTCGAACTTCTTAGAATAATGATTACTGAAAACAATTAACTACGCATTTAAATATTAAAAAAACATCTCAGAACAAAGTGTATCAATACATAGATACTTTGCAAAGAATAAGAACAGAAATAGATACAAAATGTACTCGCAAACCGACCAAATTACTCCTGTAAGTTTTCCTGGGAAAGACCGGTATCATTTTTCTCATCTGGTAGGACATTAAAAATTCCATTAAGTGGAATTTTCACTTGATTGCCCTTGCTTCTTGTGCAGGTACCCGCCCTCGGTGTGGGTGGGCCTCTAGTTGTCATGACAACACCCTCTCTTCCCTGTCCTCCCTCCTCTCGCTAAATTTATCTTACGTGTTATTTTGTCCCTTTTCGAAAATCCATACAATGCCTTAAAGCCCTTTTTCACCGTAGAAAACAATGACGGGAAAAAGATATTTAACTTCCTTTGTTTACGAATAGTAGAAAAATATAAAAATTAAATAAGACTCAGTCTTGTTTTTTTTAATAAGAGGGCTGTTGAATCGTTGAAAATGCATGAATATTTACAAAAAGTTATATATTATGAAAGTATATCTATATTATGACACCTTTTGATCAACATGTATCAAATAAAAGTTTTATAAGCTGCTTATCACTTATTAGAATTTGCCCATAAAATTTAATTGGTAAGAAGGAAACCTATTGTTTTATAGCAGCAATTAATTAAACGATATAGTACTTAATGATTGTAAAGGATTAACATTAAAAAATAAAGGATCACTACTTATTGACGATAAATGGTTGACTGCATTTTATATCATGGAATAATGATCTGGGCTAATCAATAATGATTTTTTTAATTGTAATTTTCACTGTTGTAACTCATTCTTATGTTTGTTAGTATACTTGTTTAATTAAATATTTTAATCATAAGATCATTCCTGTCCTATCTGGAGTTTTACAGGCTCGATGAACATTAAAAACTAAATGGTGGTTGGAAATCCGGTCAGCTAAGTTACACAAATGAATAAAATTTATTCATTTGGGCCGACGTTTCGACTTGACTTTTAGGCCTTCATCAGGCTCAAAAAGAAACGAGATGACAACCTTAATTCAGAGAAACATAAAAAAAAAAAAAAAAGAAAAGAAAATAGATATGATTGGAGAAGATGGTCAGGGGGAGCAGTCAGCAAAGAAAAACATTAATAAACAAAAAAATATTTATTCATGCCGACGTTTCGACCTGAGTTTCAGGTCTTCATCGGGGAGTCAAGCGGGGAATGTTGGCTAAAACAGCGTTTGAGTTGAGCTAACAATCCCCGCCTCAGTAATCTACGGTCAACTATCTACATTTTAGAGGATAAAATATATTATTGTAGAGGTAAGTATTATATGAAATAACGAGAAAAAAAGTATTAAAAACGTCTTTCTTTGATTAAATATTAAATATACATTTTTTTTTTCCCACTCCCACATGTCTCTTTTCTCTTGTTCCTTCCTCATTCCGGACATTCTGTATTTATTTTAGTCTAATATTTTTCCTCTTCTATATTACTGAGTATCTTTTATCCATTGTAATATATGCTCCGCTTTCTTTCGTGCCTATGTCATCATCTTTCACACATTTCATTATTTTGATTTAAATTGTTTCCAATATTTTTTAACATTACTTTCATATTTTATAATGATAATTAAATTAATCCTCTTTTTTCATTTTCTTCCGCACCTTTCTTTATGTTTATTTCTTTAAACACTGTGTTTTTAATAATTTATTTTGAATAGTTCTTACGACTAGAATATTATATTTTATATTAAATATATTTTTTCAATTTCTTGAGACAGGTAATTATTTATTAAATAAATAAAAATTGTATCCTTGTATTGTCTCAACACTTATTATTACATCAATAGTCCTACGTTTCGGCCATTTGGGCCATCCTCTACGACAATCTAAATATTTAACAGCTTATATTATAATATTTATTTGTAACATTTATAACAACAACATTATCACTAATGAAATAACATACCTTCAATATAAATTCTCACCTCACATCAAAATTTAAAAATTGTTTATTTTATTGTCAAAATTATTCTTCCCAGGTCATTAATTATAAGTTAAACACATTATAAGAGAGTCATATTTATTATTAATAAGCTTATCTAAGCTTATGTTTAGTTACCTATTATTTAAAAATTCATAAATATTTAAAACTTTCAATTTTCAATTTATCCACACTATCATTACCATAAAAACAAACTATTTATAACCTTATGTGATTTAAATTACATTTTGGGCTCAATTGGTATTTATTCCAACTATCAAAATTCATATTAAATTTAATTGTAAATAGTAACAAACATTTCTCCAATATTTTTGATTAATTTATTTTGCTTAAAATCTCTGCATAATGTTGGTTTAAATTCCTAGTATCTGTTTTAAAATAGTTTAAAATATAAATAGTTTGTTTATATGGTAGTGTGAATAAATTGAAAATTGAAAGTTTTAAATATTTATGAATTTTTAACTAATAGGTAACTAATCATAAGGGTAAGCTTATTAATAATAAATATGACTCTCTAATAATTGACTTCTTCATAGTGTGTGTTTAACTTATAATCAATGGCCTGGGCAGAATAGCCTGCAAAACGATTTTTAAATTTTGATGTGAGGTGAGAATTTATATTGAAGGTATGTTATATTATTAGTGATAATGTTGTTGTTATAAATGTTACAAATGAATATTATAATATAAGCTGTTAAATATTTAGATTGTCGTTGAGGATGTAATAAAAAGTGTTGAGATAATACTAGGATAGAATTTTTATTTATTTAATAAATTATATTTTATCTTAATATCAACTACTATCTACTAAATTTATTATAATGTGTTGTATATTTCCAAGTTTCTTTATTATCATTTAATTTTTATTTTTGTTTCTCTAAATTAAATTTATCTCGTTTTGTATTTGAGGTCTGATGAAGGTCTGAAATTCAGGTCGAAACGTCGGCCCTAATTAATAAGTTGTTTATTTGTGTGTCTTAGCTGACCACACCTCCGATCATCTTCTCCACACTTGAAACACTAGAAGTATTCCAGTGTTAATGGCTAAGAAGTGCTAATAATTATTTGTAATAGTTATCACAAAATAATTATAATGTAATGATAGTGTAGTATTTGATTTTCGAAACAGAGTTGGGTTTTGTTATTGTTTGGATTAATTTATCTACTTGTATTTTATTCTTAGTTTAACGAGTCTTTTTCTTTACAGTTTTGGTGAATATAAAAATTAATTTTTTTATCAATATATTTTTTAAGAACAATAAACATTATTATGTAAAGATGATTGGCCGTATGTGAATTAGAAGATGATCTATGAAAATGTTGCATTAAAAGATACAACCCAGATTAAATTAAGCTATTAATAAATGTTTTAATTATATTTCTTGCCTGCAACCAAGACTAATTTTACTGATAATGTCCTCCAAAAAAAAAACAAAAAAAAACATCCATAAATAAATAACTTTTATAATTTATTCCAATTATTAACACTAATAGTATTAACATGTCAAAATTTAACTAAAACCAAAATATGGACCTAATAAAAATTCCTGAAGTGAGTCGGTAAATGTAAGACTTCCCTCAATCAATAGATTATATAAGAGGTTTTAAAAGTGTTCTAGAGGTTTATGTGGTATTAAAATATCACCACAAACGGATGTATTATATTATATCAGTGACCAAATAATCAGAACAATTTTATGGCAATTAAATTATAATTATTTGTCCCCTCACAATAAATGTGATTTAATTTATATTATTAAATTAAACTATCTGACGTGAATAATTAAGCCTAAATAAAAAAAACATTAAAAAATCAATTTGCTATTTTTTAAGTAGATAGTATAAAAACATATTCTGAAATAAAATATTGTTAATTTTTTTTAATAATTGGCCAAACATAAACGAGTGTCGACTAGTTTCGAGTGTCGACTATTTGGTAGTTTATGTGTCTTCTTGTTAGGCGAATACAATTTTCTTATATATTGGTAATATTGTTACCTCAATTGATGATATCTTCAGCTAAGGAAGCTGCAAAAAATAGGCGATTAGATACTGAAGTTTCATTTTGATACTGAAGACTGAAACCGAAGTTTATAAGTACGACACATGAGACATTCTTAATGATGTCTTAATATTTCTATATCTGAACAAAATTAGTTAGCGCATGTTTATTTATTTGCTTTTCTTAAATTTTGGTATAAATGTTCTTTAAGTCAGGAACGCACGTTTTGGGATTTTTTTTTTAGGTTTACATTTTGTCTGTACGTCTGTCTAATAATTGCGCTATTAAAATCAATACAATTGTTAAATATACTTTAAAACGAGATATTTGTCAGAATTTTTGATGTGAAACTTCTTTAAGCGCAGTAGAGGTGGTTTCTCGATCAGGCGAAAAGTGAAGCACTTCCTGTTTTTAATGAATATAATTAATTGTATGCAATATTTATTAAATAAAAGTGATGTTTAATCCCAGCTGAGCGGTCCCTCCCAGTGTAATATCATCCCTCTTTATAACGCTATTAATATGTAAAAACGTTGAGCGTCCCAACCTGTTTTCCTTAGAATTCCACTACAACTAAAGACGTTTTCTTACATGTAGTATATTTGTTATTATTCACATAGTATTTTTTCTTTTTCAAAAAAATAATAAGATGATAAGAAATAAATTAAATAAATTTCCAACACATTACAAAAGACTGATCTACCTGACTGTAATAAGGCCAATCTGGACATACGGAGTTGAGCTTTGGGGCTCCACTAAACCTTGGAATTCCTCTCGTATCCAATCCTTGCAAACCGAAATCCTTCGTAAAATGATCAATGCTACTTACTTTGTCACAAATAAAATCATGAATAAAAATATCCACATTTAACCGATCTAGTCCGAACCTGATATCAATCCTTCCATTAAAAACTCCCTAACCACCCAAACCCACTAGTTTCTAACCTTGCTTCCTCTTCCATTCCTGACAAACTTCCGAGGCGCCTTAAAAGATGATGGCCACGAGACCTGCTAATGTAAAACGTCATTAGAGTACTACCAATGGGTAGTCTCTTTACACGCCTGTAACTCTCCATTTTAACTGAGATCAAATTTACTAAATGTATTATAATGTACAGTTGTAAATAGCAATAAATAAATACATTAAAAAAAGACATTAGTATTCCTCAAAGGCATTTAAAATGACGAGTAAAAGAATTTTTGTTTCTTGATTCCTTTTTAGTTTTTACTTAGCTACACGGATGATGAAGGACTAACTAAGTCTTTTTAGGGATAGGTTTCCAAAAAATATTTTCTTGAGCTCTAATGTTCACAGAACTATTAGTTATTAACAAGGCAAACAAGCGTTGTTGTTTTTTTCTATCTTTGACGTAATATCTGTTGATTGTACCATTGACTAGGCTTACTTTGTGGTACCCTTAATAACTTTATATTTAAGTATATAGGAAATCCTGTGTAAAAAAAAAGTTAAGTCTACGGTACTATCTTTTTAATGCGTCCAATTCAGATTTGTTTTCCATATCTACAGTTGTTAATGGAAAATCGTGATAAGAGAATAAACATTTTTGGTGACACTTTAATGTAATTTCATTTTGAATAAATAATATGAGCATTATTATTTATTTTTAAATACTAATTAATTTTCCGAACACCTACCGTAAATTCTTGTCATCCGAAATCCGAAATAGATTCATAAAAAAAAATTTCTAAAATTATATATGACGAAAAGATGGTTGGGTGTGCAGTCAAAATATAACACAAATAAGTTGAAATAATTTATTTAATAGTGCCAACATTTCGGCCGGAATTTCTAGCCTTCTTCAGGGCAAAGAACAAGATAACAACCAATGAACACAAAAAAGAAAATATAAACAGAGTAACACAAAGTGAATAATTGTACAATATGAAATTAATAAAAATAACGTGATGAACGAAGAGGAAAATAAACTGTATGAATAGGAAATTGAATAAGTAAGTAAAAATAACATAATTAAGGAAACAAAATAAAAATTTGAAGTTATATAATGCAAAGGAATATGAATATTTTAGTTTATTAATTTTTCCACGGTCAGCTATCTTCTCAACATTCTAAAATTATATGTTAGACCTATAGTAATCTTGCCTTACTGGTTATGAAAATATATTATATTTGCTGTCAAAAAAGAATGTAAATGTAAATAAAGAAATGTAATTAAAGCAGTATGAGTCGAAAAACGGCTGAAATAGATTTAAAGTATTTTAACCGCCCTTCCTTGATTAATTACTCAGTCTACGTACATTGACTATATAGTTTCGGCATACTGTACAGCATTTTGTGAAAGGGTTTGTAGCAATAATATTCAAATTACATTTACCAATAAACGTTTCAATAGAGAAGACTTGTGTGCTTGAAACACAAAAAATACAGATAATTTTGTTGACCTAAACTGTCGTCTGATTCTAACTGATTATCATATTTCTAACATTCAGGCAATATTTTCCGAAAAAAATACCAGGAATAAACTAAATTTATAGTAAAAGGTGGAACATATTAAGACTAATCACGACCCACAAAATGTAACACTGCACAATCTGAAACTTTGAAGCTCAGAAACTATATGTTCAGCCTGCTGTGAAATTTTAGTCGCTACAGTTTATCCCTGACGGACTAAATTCTAATTGCGACTTTGTTTTTGGATTGGGAGACATGGTTTCTTACCTATTATTATTAGAAAGCTGAATTATAGATTAGGAAAAGGAATTAAGGATCAGCCCTTTGTTTGTACGTCTATGACAAAAATATCAAATGAAGTATGAAGAGCGCTTTATTCGTATTGAGAAAAAAAACAAAGTTCGAAGTTCTCAACAAACTCAAATACCGAGAGTATTGAATTTTTTTTTTGTTAATTCGTTTTAAAACCTTACCTAATTTACTCGTCTAATAATTCCCCGATTAATAGTTTAACTTACATATTTTAAATTTATTAAAAGGAAAATTAGGCCATTTTTGATGAAATAAATATAAAATTCTAATGAACCCACTGAGAATGGGCCTGATTGTTTTAAGAAATTAAATTTTTAACCAGTGCCTAGATAGCAATGAAAGATACTCTATAATGATAACATATTTCGGTATTAACCATCCACCTTTAATTTACTCAATAATAAATACAAATCAAAATTAACCAAGCATCGTTTAGTCAATAGACATTGCTGAGTTGGCCCAATTTATATATAAACTTGTGACACCCTCAACGTTAAAAATAACATGACATGGTCCTGATGGTGCAGTTTTAGTTTTATTGTATTTTAATTTAAAAAGGCTGGAGAGGTGATACAGACTAATTGAAAGGGAACCATGAAGACGATTAAAATTTATTAGTCATCGAAAATAACAAATATATTATTTTAAACTAAAGAAAATTAATTTTGAAATTTGAAGAAGTTGAAATCATAGAAAATACAAAATAAAAACAGTGGAAACTGATACTGCAGGTAAAAGCTAAAATCTAGGTATAACTTAAATGATCGCAATTCAAATAAGGCTAAATGAACATTAAAAAAAACCTTTCAGATCAAAATCTCTGAAATGGGGAAAAAAGTAGGGGAAAACTTCATTTTTATTCATCACAATAAATTTCATGAGCATTAACCCGGATTGAAGATCTTTATGTGACTGAAACTTAATCAGGAATCCGAAAGGAATTAGAAGAAGAAGAAGCAGACGACAAAAAAAAAATCATAAGAAATAAAAACAAAGAGAGATGTAAAAGGAGGCCAAGCAGAAACACGAGAAAAAGTTAATGAAACTAAAAAAGACAAGAGTAAGAAAAAAGACACAGTTAGCTGATAATGAAAAATAGAAGGAAGAAAGATTAAAAGCTAATGCCGCAACAACAATAAGAAAAGTAAAAGAGAAAAGATTGATAGAGTCGTCAATGGTAGCAAAGAGAATCAAGGTCCAACATCTGAGAAACAAGTTGCTGATTTCTTCGTCATTCTTCGAGTAAATAGAATGATAACAGGAGTGAAAGGAGGAAAAATCTGTAATGATACATTGTCCAAATTCATAAAAATATTTGTAGAATTTTAAAACGAACAACAAGATAACATATTGTAGTAGTATTAAAAGTGTAATTTTTTTTTTTTTACTGATAATTTATAAAAACACCATAATTTCAATATTAGTGGTTTAAACATTTTCATGAAACTCACTTCGCTGAAATTCATTCATATGTATAATAATGTATAGTTAGTTATAGCATATATATCAACACCAGAACATTGAAAAACGTTTAATTTGATGATAAATGCTGTATTATAAATGTATTTCAAAATTCGTCGTGAATTTGAACTTTGAACTATAAGGTTTAAAAATTCCTTTAAAGTCAAAGTTTCAACTTAGGAAAACGTTGTTAAAAAAATTTGACATTATATAATCAAGTTTTTATTTGAAATCATATTAGTTAAAATCATGACATAATAAAAACATCAATCATCAAGAAA
Source organism: Halyomorpha halys (assembly GCF_000696795.3). Lineage (NCBI taxonomy): Eukaryota > Metazoa > Arthropoda > Insecta > Hemiptera > Pentatomidae > Halyomorpha > Halyomorpha halys. The sequence goes on from NW_027116348.1 coordinate 495,404, forward strand.
AAGTGTCGTAAACTTCCTTTGTTAACTGTAAATTCACAGTGCAATTGTAGTGATTTAAAAATCAAAACACATTACTTATATCCAGTGAAATGAAATTAGATTAGTGATAGTCATCATTTAAAGTCCACTCAAGGCTATTAAGGGATTGGAGTGGATTTACCCATTAATACTATCCAATACAAATCAGAAACACGAGTTTTTTTAAACATTTATTTTCCGTTTCATCGAATACAGTTCATCAACAGACTTCATTCGAGCAGAAATCGAAGTTCAACGAAGACATACAGATTTCTAAATTAACCGAAAACATTTAGAGGAATAATTAAAATTTCCGTTACAGCTAGCAATGTGGTCACAAACAATATAATTATAATTTTTTACTTACAGAACATTTTTATTTCGGTAACAAATTCACTTCGGAATGGGTTTAAAACTAGCTACGAATTTATTTATGCCGGAGTATATTTATAAAGGAATATTTTTCTTATTGTTACTGTGTCCTGATTTTTATTTAATCGTGGTGTTCGGAAACACTCCTTTTGGTACATCCTCTATAAAGTTGTGGTCCTTGATCGGGTTGAAGAAAAAATCCGGTGGTTAAGCGTCAATACTGATTACGTCTTCGTGTAATGAAATTGGCACAGGAAGAGTAGGAACACACTGAAAGAGGACATTTCAGGTACAGAATTTCTTTTTCTAAAGTTCTTAATAGTTTCACACACGTTGAATTGATGCTATCAGGGTCGGGGATTTACCACTAAGCCCATTAGACCACGGTCTAGGGACCAACAAACCTTGGACGAACAAACCTCCCCCCCCCCACAAAAAAACAAAATCTTTAAATAACTCAGAATATGTTTATGGTGAGTTAAGGAAAGTTTTATTAAGTGATAAGTGTTGTAATTATTCGAAAAAATAAAATTTTACCTAGAGGAAAAGTACCGTCCCCTTCCCTTGTGATGGTATGAAGAGGGGCGACAAAAACACTTGGGCCTGAGAGTGTTTTAACTTTATATCCTGTCCTGAATACCATATGATATAATACTTTCTTAGATACCGTCGCATAACCTATTATTACTCTCAGTCCTTAAAAATCAATAATACTATTTTAATAGATAAAAGAAATAATATTTAACAATATATGCGTCATTGATCCGGAGACATCTTGCAGAACATCTATATATTTTTTCCGACTTCAAGATTTTTTTTCAAGATATAACTAAAATAAAGTATTGGTTTAATTTTTTTTTTAACTGCATGAATTTCTTTTCGTAGTCAAATCTTGAGCAACCATACAGTACCTACACTTCATTCAATTAAAGAACATAACCTTAAGTTCAAAATTACGATACATTTTCCAAACTCAGATTGTTTTCTTATAGGATCCTGAAGGATGAATGGTATGTTAAATCAGCCAAAATAATAAGTATATTAAGGGTATTCATGGTCTTTAGTTTAACATGTAAAAGCGTGTTAAATGGAGAAATATTTCCTTCTTTATCATGTTAAAATGATATAACATAACATGGTTGAGAGTCTGTTACTAGGTCTGTTAAATGGAGAATGACGTCATACAATGGACCAGCTGAGCACTACACCATTTTGTTTTTTGTCGTGTTAAGTTATTTGCTTGTAGTTTGTGTTTTGATTGTCTTAGTATTGTTTTAGACCTTTTTTAAAGAAGAAAATCAGTAGCCAAACTTTCAGAATTCTACTTTCCACTTACTTTGGACATGTATATGTTGTATAAATTACTGTAATCAAAATTTAAAAGTAAACAATAACAAGACGTTTTGGAAGGAAAGGTTACTAAATTTCTCTGAAATCCGCTAAGAGCTCTTATGCATTTACGATTTAACATGACTTTAAATAGGACTGCTCACAATCCTATACTTATAACATTTAACATAGTAAAATATTTTACATACAACATTAAACATTAACACAATATCATGAATACCCCTAATATTAGCAGAAACATTTTATCCATAAATGATGAATTTTTCTTCTTAAAGTCATTCTTTTCTAGTGCTTACTCATGTTTATATATACAATAATAAAAGAATGAGATTCACCAAAATTTATGATATCACAAATTTGAAGCCTGTTGAAGTGAAGAACAATGAAACGAATGCTATGACTAAAGTAAGTGCATATCTTTTGAGTTGGTAAGATACAAAAGATTTATCAAATCGAAGATTTGCGGATAGAGGAAAAAACGTTTAAACATTAAGAAGATTGAGAGTTAATAAACAATTCTGCAGCGTACAACAAACTGTGCATTCCAGGGCAGTTCCAATTTGGCAATATCAGTATCTCTGGGTTCCTCAAGTATTACCTGGTAGAATCAATAGTTACCTAGAAGTGGGCGTGGTCATTGAGGATTGGCCCGGCCCCTATCACGTGACGCGGAGACCTGCGCCACTCCCCCTCCCCCACCAGCAGCCTCAGTGCCGCCCCTAAACGTGTAGGCTAAGTATATTTTTGTAGCGTGTTTTTGAAAGTTTTAGGGGTGGATTGTGGAGGAGCAGAGGACCGTGGATCTGGCCTTATCAAGAGAGAGGTAAGAGCCGCCGACCCTGGAGGGGGTAGCGTTCGTTCCCTTTCTCTTCCCTAAGAAGATTACCGCCAATCCCTTTTTGTGCCGTCATTACCAGGGGGTAGCTAAGCCAAGGCTAGTCTCAACTCCGCCACTGAGCAGTCAGCATGTTCCGTCGCGGTCCTTGATGCTCTGCCTGAGCCGGTTCCGGAGGGAAGGTCGGGATGCGTGACCGCCTTTGGATGTTCTTGCACGTCAGGATTTCGGGCAGGGAGACCGTCCATCGTGTTTGGGTCAGGATTACGTAGCACCCCCATAAGGCAGGAGGCAGCTAGTTACAAGTATATTGTTTTAAATTACTTAGATATACAGAAAGATTCATAATAAAAATATTATTTTTATTTACATATATATATTTATTTATAACTAGATGACTGTCGGAAGAGTTTTTAATGAAGCTCATCATACAATAAATTTTGTAGTTGTCCCTCGTACGTAGTAACTTCTGTACTATTACTCTATCTTCTGATATACTGTAGCCGCGAGTTATCCCTATAGGTTCCGGGAATTCGCCGGGTTCACCCAGCCTCATTAAATGACTACCCTTAGTTGGAGAAAAATCTGGGTGTATCCCTCATGGGTTGTAGCGGTATAGATTTTAATTTTTTTTTTTTTCATTTATTATAAAAGTAGGTAGCAGTTTGTACCAATTTTACTAAAATTTGAAAAAGTGGAAAATGTAACTTTAGCATTTACAGATCTCATATTCAGTTTATTCATAGCGAAACGGGGAAGGGTTCTTAGGTCATGGATTAACCTAATTATATATTATTGGTAAGGGGGAAAAAGGAAAGGAATAAAACTTAAGATTTTTGATTTATAATAACTTCAATCTAAATATTCAATCTAATTCTGAAACTTATTTTTATTCTATCTATTTATTTATGGCAATGTTATAACAGTATAAATAAACTGTAAAATATATATAATCATATACTTTAAGAACATATACTTTAAGAGTAAAATCTCATACAGAGAATTATTTTTATTGATAAATAATCAACATTCATCCTTTTACTACCAGATTTTTCCAATTATTATTATTATTATTACTTTTTTTAAATAAATGTCTATAAAGAGGAATCATAATGACAAACAACCAAGGGATCAATATTCAATAAATGATAGTATTAAATCAATATTGATAAAACTTACTTAAAAAGGATTTAGAAAAAAAAGTATTTTTTTTTTAGAAATAAAAACGAGTTACAAAAAACGTAGTAAAAAGAGGATTATTTTGAAGGCACGGACCGGTTTTGCATACCTTAAACAAGAATTTCTTTTTTCTTTTGAGCCAATCGTTTCTAGAAATTATCTTTTTTTTCGAATAAAATACAGTAAAAATGATGTTTAAACATTTTTAAAAATAAATTGCATAGACTTCTCAAAATAGTTATCCAAATATCAACCAAAATTAGTATATGAAGATCTAATCAAAGCCATTTTTATCATTCATAAAATAATTGGGGCATGCACATATTTAGATTTTTCTTTAGTGTTACGAAAGTTATTTGTATTTGTTGTAAAATAAATAATCATTTAATTTTTTAACAATAAATGATGAAATGTCACTTACAAAAAACAAAACAAACAAGCTTTGACATAGTCTTTCAGTATATTATAATATAACAATTATAACACATTTTAGAGAAGATAATAAACTAAATTAATAAGTTTATAAATTTTAGAAAATATACAGCACTACTTTGATAACCGCTTCTGAAACCGCTTTCGTTAAGTGCATGATATTGGATTAGAACAATTTTGTTTGTATTTTAATTTAATGATTTTGTAATTATAAGTTGGTTTTATGTCTTTACTTTATGTTGAAAATAGATTTTATTTCTTACATATTAAAATGTTTTTAGATTTATTTATATAATTCAATTACTATATAATAATTAATAATTAACATTCCCACACCTTTTTTCTTCTTCTCCAGATTTGATTTGTATATTTTATTACAGGTTCATAAAGGAGACGTTAAAATTTCACTAACTGCTTTGTATTTTTTTAAATTACAAAAATAGAAGAATAAACACGTTTAGTCTATTTAATTTTATATTTTAAGATAAGTATTTCAAAACATATTTCCGGGTTTTTACTGCATTAAAATATTCGGTTCCTTGTCACATATCTTCTCTTTTTATGTTCATATTTTGTCGGTTTAAACATTTTTAGTTATCAGTTTATTTTAGTATTTTTTTTTCTTTAACTGCCTTCTTTATCAGCTCTCAAATCCTATCTTTGTTTACTACACTGAATCATCGCATTAATAGATAAATTACTTAAAAATCTCGGACTAACTGTAAACGATAGTAGCTAAATGTTTTTAATTGTAATGTTGAAATCTATGAATAAAAGTTATAATAAACTGGAAGAGGCTCTAAAACAGTTGGATAGGTTACTTTGATGTGCAGTATAAGTTGAACCCTACTAAACCCATTACCATGAGATGTCAAACTGGTTTTCTCAAATGATTCTTATATTTGAATTTATATTATTTGTATTCTCAAAACTTAAGTATAAAACGTATGACAAGGAAATATATCTTACATACATTATCAAATATATAGAGGTTGATATGTTTATCTGATAAAGAGATAATAGTCAAGGATATTTACTTGGTAATATATTTTGTATAATTGTATAAACAGTTAAAGTATACACAACATTGGAACATTAAACTATCTCTGTATACATACCGTTCATGGCCTGTAAAAAGTCGAATCCAATACTTTTCAAGTGAGTATATTTTGTGCTTTATAGGATCTGGAAAATCTTTTCCTACCAAATATTTATAATATATCTTATATATTATTTCTATATATCTATAATATTTTATAGAAGCTGTGATATAATATATGAAGCCACATATTCTAATTGTATTTCATATAGTTGTACCAAACACTATGAATGATTATTCTAGAAAAAAGGCTAAAATCTGAAAATACCCAACCAAAGATTATTTTTAATTCGTATTTTTTACAGAACTTAGAAGAAATGTTTATAATTAAATATGGTTGAACAGTAAGGTTCACGTACATTTATTTTTGCAGTACCGATCGATCAGTATTCTTCAATTTTAAAAACTCATTTAGAACTGTATTTATAATTATGATAAATAATAATTGAACGTGTTTTGTCACAAACAAATAGATCTGAGAAAAATTTAATTTAATAATTTTTTATTCTTATTTTAAGATCGAAAACTCACATTTTTGTTACTAACTTCATTTTACCCTTATCGTCAATTATACACAAAATTTGAAATTGTATTTTTTTATTTTAATAGTTGTTTTTATTATTATACAGTTTGCCGTAACGCAATAATAAATACCCGGTACATGTTAAATTGAAACACTTTTTGCATGATGCAGTAAGGTCATTTGAAATAATTTATTTTTTATATATTTTAACTTTTAAACACTAAGATAAATTAAAAAATAAAACAGAATAAAAAGAAAATTAAACAAGCCAATGAAGTAAATAAAAATATATTGTAAATAATGAAGAAATGAACAAATAATACACT
>NW_027116348.1:501587-509691 GCF_000696795.3 Halyomorpha halys
ATACATACAATAAACCAGGTTTATATTTACAACTCATAAAACGTTGTTTATTACTGCCCTACATTGGTAATATATATGATAATGATTATGAAGTTAATCACTTAATAGGATAATGATTAAGATTTAATTACTTCTCAATCCGTTTTTCTCTAGTTCAACTCAAATATTTATATAATAGTTGCCAGATAACAAAATTACAATAAACTAATCCAAACGGCCTACTAAATTTCCTTACCACTTAGACTGTTTAGTTGATTAAATAATTTTATTTTTTAATTCATAAGATGAGTTGAGGTACACATGGCCGAATGCTGATTGCTAAACTCTATTATTTCTACCCCTGTTAGGACCCCACAATCAATTATAAGCATGCGAAACAATGTTGAAACAAGTTTTTAAATATGAATTTTTAATATCTCAAACTTGACACAAGAATAATATTTTCAGTCAAAGAAATGAAAGAGTTATCGATTTATATTTTACAATAATTAAATTATATCAACATTATAATTTGTAAATCGTATATGTTAGTGATATTTAATAATTGGTGAACTCAGGTTTTCACATAGAAAATAAACATATTTGTAGGATTAAAATAAACATACGAAAAAAATTATAAATCACAACAGAAATATTTGTTCGTTTACTTAACGCTCGGAGTGTAAAATTGTTTGATGAGGTATCTTAGCTAAAATTGGCCTAATATTTTTATAGTTATCACTTTTTCCCAAGTTTAGCTTTAAAGATAATTAAATTATCTCTGAAAACAGGCTCTTCAGGGAGATATATATTTTAGATAAAAAAAAAAATTTCTCTTTTGTTGACAATTCATTAATCCTTTGTTCCTTCGTTTTTGTTTAATGACGTATAACTTCGCTGGTAATAAATGCTATTTATTTATGGTTATATTTATTTTACTTTTACTTAATTTTTGTTTATTTTGTGTTACAGTCATGACAGTGTTTTCTAAGATTTTAAAAATTGAAATACTAACTCAGTTATTTTACTATTGTCTGTAAGGATTCCGATATACACACTTTGGCGGTACACAAACTAAATTGGAATTTGATTATTTTGATAAGAGACGATATAGAGTTTTGCATGAAATGTGCTTTGAGATATGAGCAATTATAATTTAAAAGTATTCTACCAAAAGTATATTTATCCGCTTTCGGTAAATTATTATGGAGGAAATTCAAACCTCGTTGGCACGCGAAAATTTAAGTTTAGAAATAAATTTAATAATAATTAGGTATATATCTTTAATTCGACGAAAAAAAAATCATTATTTATGAGAATTGGATAAATAAAGTTTTGATAGAACACTAATGACAATTTCTTTTTTCTCTCTTTTCTTCTCTCTTCCCTTTTTCAAATTAACTTGTTTATTTTTACTATTAGAAGACAATTGTTTGTTTTATTTAAGTGTACCAATATCATTATTTTTTGTTATTAATTTTACTTTCATCTTTTATTAAGGTGCATTATTGTTATCTATTTATTTTATTATTATTATTTTTTCTTTTAATAAGAACATTTTATATAGATAGGGGTGTCATTTGTATGCTTATACCCCCTCATAATCGACTGTTAAAAAATATATATAATATAAGTTTTATCAACCATGTAAGTATGTAAGTACACCATCTGGTATAAAAATAAAATAAAAAAATAAAAGAACACTAATGAACATTTTTCGTCATAATTTAATTTATAAAACTGTTTTCGTACCAGTCATTGTTATAATGAATGATTGACAGTAAAATAAAAAAATATATAATTTTGACTGTTACTGTTTGGAATAGCAGTTAATAAAATTTAAAATAACATTGGGATTTTATTGGGGCGGGTTCACCAGGAAGGATTGCCCTTTTATATAGTGTTACGATCTCTGTTATTTTTGAGATTAAGGCGTACGACATTGACCAACATACTTACTATAAGACTGTTTCAAAGGAGAGATAAATAAAAACGGAGTTTAGTATAAAATGTATCGGATTGTAACGCCGTTTTTCTATTTAAGGCTATTTAGGACCGTTACTTATCTCACCGTTACTCATCTGTAAAAACACTGTTTTAAAAAAAAGAAATAAAAAACTATTTGTTAAGCTATCACTAATGGTATTCGCTATATTATTTTTATAGATATTTTAATAAACATGAAAGAGAAATTTTCAAATTAAATTGTAAATACAGTAACGGCTTTGTAGCAATTGTGTTAAAAAATGGAATGCGTGTTGTTATATACTTTTTTAGCTTGTTTCTAATATGATTTCTATGGCCTGAAGCTACAGGTTTCACAAACTAGTTACACGGACAAATGAAATTCATTGACAGTAATAAGAGAGGCATGAGAGGGCGGACTGGTGCTTAACAAGCGGGAAGAGGTCTGTGGTAGATAACAACAGTTGTTCTTGGAGTAATTGAATGTTTTAGGGTCTGCTTGGGGAGATACAAATTGATTTCTGATAATGGAGCCCTCTGGGAGTACAGCCTGAAACATAATACTCAAGAGGGGTTGCTTTTCTCTGGGGGCCTCTATTACTTACGAATTAGATCTGTGAAAAAATATACAACTGCACTTCTCTGTTTTTTATTTAAAGATAAATAAAAGCAATCGAGCTGGACCGTCAAATTTTTCCCTCCATTTAGTTTCGTTACGGTAACGAGGGTTACAATGCACAATTTTTTTTTATATTATGCGTTTATGACCCAAAAAACCGTATTTAGTCAGTCTATAACCTATATAAAAATATGCTTCTTTATTATAAAATATTATTATTAGAATATATACTTTGAGCTTAAATGTAATACATATATATTTTTTTAAAAAATTGTTGTCAAAAACTGTATATGAAAAAGATCGACGTTTCTTTATCCACACAAATATAAATTTTCTCTTGCAATAGAAGAAGAAAAAAAAATAATAAAAAAAATATCGATCGCTTACTTCACAGTAGATGGAATCGATATTGCTGGTAGATGGAAACTATCTTCACAAATCTATATATAAAAAAATAAATTTCAATTTATAACGAATTCAGACCAAAATATATAGATTTGAAATTATTGTTTTTTTTTTTAAAGAATGTGGAAAATTAATAACATCACCAGGTGACTTAGGACCACAAATAAGAACTGGTTAACTGGAGCAAATTTTTTCTAATGTCCGATGAAAATCATCACCAGTCATATTTTCGGATATTTCGGCTATGAAAAAATTGATGACTAAAACTAATACTTGTTTTAAATTCCATGCAAAACCTAAATATGGAAAAATCTTCTCATCTACGTCTCGTCCTTCACCTTAAAAGTATGTAGTCAGAGTTAAACACCTTTCTAATTATTCGCTCATCCTAAACACTCCAATTAATAACTTTACCCGGACCTTATAAATGGTGTCACCTAAGTTATACTTATGGTTAAGTTACATAAATTTATATATGTATGTCGTTATATAAACCCTTCTTAATTTCAAGATTTGACTAAATATCTGGGGCATAGTACCCGTATAGCGTAATAAACGTTTTACTTTTGAGTTTCTATGTAGGGGCGAACTAAATACTTTTGAGAAAGATGAAGACATATTTTAAAGATTTTCGTAAAATTTTATCGCACTCTAGTTCATTAATACTTTTTTTTTTTAATGTTTTGTTCATTCCTTTGAGTCGGATTAAAAAAGATCCCCTACTTACACAAAACTTCATATTCACAACTCATAAAGAACATAAAAACTATTGAAAAGGCTTGGGGAGGGTTCAGTGGTAAGCGGAAAAGACGGCCGTCTTAGGTTCTGGATAGTCCAAAGTCTTTAAATGCCTTTACTTCATGATTTTGAAAAAAAAAAAAAACAAAAAAAAAAAAAAACGTTCAAATGATAAAGCTAAACAAAATTACCTTACAACATTACCTAACAATTTTAAAAACAATATTAATGGTCACATATGCACTCTGTTTAACTATTTATATGTTTTTTAACTTTCAAGAGGACCCCAAATTTTAATCGGTTATTGTTTTTATGTGCCCACTGCAAAACTCATTCAATTTATCGTAATTCAAAGACAGGGGGTTTTAAAGAGCTGGCGTTATTTACGGAAACGGATATATTTTAATCTTTGAGGCATTCTAGTAACCATTTTGTTTTTTTAACGTTAAAAAAACGTCAAGAAAAGCTTTCTGCCCTCTTAATATACACACATACACAGGGCAGGACTTGTCTAATAAGTTCATAGGGGTGCCTTATGCCAGGAATCGCAATCTAAAAAATATATTTGAAATAACAAAAAAAATTAGTTAAACAAATTCTTATATAGGCGTGTGTGATATTAGTACACAAATATAAAATTGTCACCACAAGGATTATTTTCTCTAGTGAAGATTCCTGACCAACTGTACCCTCCCCTCTGATTTTATACAGAGGGACGGAAAAAAACTTAGGCCTTGAGCGTACAAACTTTAAATCCGACCCTGCTGTTTGAACGCTAGCAAAAACAAATACAAACAACTTTAATCTAGTTTTAAAATTTTTTTTATTGCTTGAGAATAATGATTAATTCTTATATATTATAATTATGAACTAGCATGTTGCCGAATTTCGTTAAATATAATAGATTTAACGTTGTGATTACAAACCAATATGATAAATAAAAAACGCAATATTATATAATACAGAACAATAAAATTAGATCATGAATATTTCGTTTTTACATGCCGAAGGGGTTTAATTAAATATTTTAAAAATTATTTTACGAATACCTTTGACTCTATGATCCCTATTGTTTTGTTGAAATATAAGGGATGATTCCACGTTCATAAATTATATTATGTTATATATTCTATATTATTTAACCATAAAACTGTTTAATTAAACTTATTGACGGTAAACTTCACAGATTTATCATTTGGTTCTATAATATCGAGGATTGGAACTCTCGGTAATATGTTTTTTAAGTCAGGTCAAATGTATTAATGCTCTTTTTCATATAAATGTTGAGTAATTTTTTATTGATATACTAGACCACTTTAAATATTTTTGGAGACTTGGTGAAACTGGTTTCAAGTCTTAATGCTTTAATGACCAAAATGGTACACAGTGGAGCTAATAGTGGAAAATGTTATGTCTATCAATGTACGTGTGGTTTTCAAAAAGTACAAATCAGGATTTATTAAAAGAAAGAAATATCTACTTATATATAATTATACAATATCTATTTTTTTGTTTGTATTGTATTTATAAATTTCACTGTACATAACTGAAATTATGTAATTATACAATATACTGCTCCAACTTACACAATTTCCTGAAATTTCTGATTTTGGTTGTCCAATAAAAATATGGAAGCACCAGAAAACCAAAAATATGTTAATAGTTGTTATATACGGTAGTATCCTAATAGCCGTTAAACAATAATTATCGCTAACCGGATAAAACATGGTTTTATTACATAATGAATCAAAAAATAAAAAATAAATTAGTTAAAATAATAATTTATTTTCTGATCGCATTGACGGCTGATAATATTATTGTCTGTCTTTCTGCTCTTACCATAGAATTCAGAATTTTAAGCAGTAAAATCATGCACAAAATCCCATATAACATGCAATAAAAAAAATCTCGAAACATAATATGGAACATTTTTTTAAACTAAATAATAAAAAGTCATAATTAGTAGCGAAAGACAAACATAAAAAAAAAATAAATTAATTAAAAAACTTCATAACGATTGGGTAATAATAAAGTGTTTACGTACTAAAATAAGTAAGTTAACGGATGAAGAAATAAATATACAACTTTTAAAAACTTACATAAAGGTAAACTTATAATATAAGCTTAAAATTAGTAATAAAAATATTTATCAATAATTTTATTTAGAATCCTCATCAATTTCAAATGGATTTAGGGTTTAAGTATTTTGGGTCTACGGTAACTAGAAAAAACGGAATTGATAAGGGTAATTTTCATTAAGGGTAACATAAAAGCAGGGTTATTTTCGAAATTGCTTAGCTACAAAACAATTATAGTTCGTACTTCGTATTTTCTGAAATGGTTTGCTTAATATCGTATTATTCATTATTTCATAGACACACTATATCAACACTCTGGTCTTATCTCCTCCAATTTCAAATTCAATATTCCCTTAAAATTTCACGAGCCATGATTTCATCAACTTTGAAGAAAACTATGCGCTTGCTTTCATTATAAATATTAAAGCTTTAATACATAACAAAATATTTGGGTTTCAACGATTCTCTTAAAAATGGAGGATAGACAAACCTATTGGAAAGTGGAATTTGAGAGAGAAAAAAAAAATGTTCAAGTTGTAGTTTTAATAAATATTTTAATAAATTCTAATAAACAGTACAAAGCGGGTGAATAATTTATTTATTTATTTCATTATAATTCAATAAAAAAAATAAGAATTTCCCAAGGTGCAGTCAAGATTTTTAGTACTATCATTTTCATCCAGTTTTCATTTTATATTTATTTTGTTTATTAGAATTTAGAAGTAATTATTAACAAACAAATTTTCACTCAAATATGTATCTTAAAAAGTAATGGTCGTCTAAAGCTCAACTTATATCAAATCATAGCAAATTTTAAGGCCTTTAAAAATAAATTGCCAAATATTTAAATAAATTCCGCTTTAAATTCGATACTCCGTTCCAATTTCTACAAAAACAAATTTTATCTGGTAAAACTATTTTTTCTTTTAAAATTTATCTAGAAAATATAAATTTGCAATATAGTTCCCAGAAAAAAAAACATTTTTTTTTTGTTGTCCAACGTTATTGAATTAGTCAAAACATAATAGCGTGATTGATACCCTCATTAAAAAGATAGGGGAGCTAGCGTTACTGCAATTATCATTAATTTATGCAAAAATATTAGATTATACAGAAAGTTTTATTTTAAAAATAAATATAGTACTCAACCTCATAAATATTTCAATGTAATTACATCGCGTTAAAGAGTTATAAATGGTTATTTGGGGTTGGAATATCCGATAAAGAATGTTGTTTCATGACTTCGAATTTACATAATCAAGAATTTGTATAGGAAGTTTGCGGAATCACAATTCCTATGTTTCAGAGGAATGGAGCAAAAACATCCAAATTATTGAGAATATCGATTCTGTATTTATGGGGTTTTATAAGGTCGTCATAAAATGTCTAATAAAACTTACTGCACCCTCTCCCCCGAATACATGATATAGGGGGCTAAAATGTCATTGCCCCCTTCATACGTTTCATTGTAAGACTCAAAAATTGCTCATAAACGAGTTAAATAAATAGTACAGTAAATAATGATATTTGATTAATAACCGAAAATCATCCTCCAAGTAATAAAAACTATTATTTATAATTTTGTCCCATGATTTATACCTGAATGTATCAAAATGATTCGCTCAGTATATTATTTGTGCCGTGTGAAGAACTGTACTCTTTTATGTATTCATTTTTGTCCCTCCTATCTTTTAGTGTTGTTATCGGGTTAAGGCCCCTTTCCACAAGTCCAATGTCTGTCGTAAGTACGATAAAAAGTATGACAGTGCTTGTTTATACGCTGACAGTGAACCTAACCTCACTAACTATATTTAACTTTGTGAATGAATGATGAAATCTAATTAAATATAATAAACGACAATGAAAATAAAGTTTTCAATAAACACAAAATTATTCTCAATTTTAAAAATGGAAGGCAATATCCATGTCTAGTCCTACTTTATCCTATGATGATTTTTGGTTTATTATTATAAAACTTATCAAATGATCTATCATCTCCATAAACTAAACATATCTAAATTATCAAACAGCACAAAAGGGGTAACCCGAATAAAACATAATAAACTACAAGTTTGACTTTTTAGGAGAGTTTGTATTTGGCGATAAATAACGGAATTGAGAAGTTATTTCTTTGTGCGATTCCTAAAATATAAAACTTGATCAATTAATTAAAATTTAAATAAAATATTCAAAGCTTATTATAAATTCATTCATTAAATTGCAAATGAAATTACTACCCTGTCATCGACTGTCCTAAAATGCAAATTAAATAAAAATAATAACAAATTTCTTTTATATAAAAAAGTTTTAAAAAGTATGT
>NW_027116348.1:514506-524479 GCF_000696795.3 Halyomorpha halys
TGTCATGAATAAATAAATAATAATTTATTTCAAATGATGGAAGTGATTAACCTCAAAAAATTTTAATAAGTCAAATTAATAGTTTATGAAATGAAGATTTCCCAAAATACATTCACTAACTACTGATTTTCAGTACATTTGCTACTTAAAAATATGGCTTTTTTAAGTAGCAAATGTACGAAACTATTAAGCGTAAATAGTTCTTTTAAGACTCATATTGAAGATGATTGACTCTTTTTCAAATGATGTTCTATTAGGTTTTCTAGTGTTATAGGTTTTCTAATGTTTTTAAGATACGGAGTTCCGGAATAAAAAAAAAAAAGTTTTTTAAATGTTTTGAAACATCTGCTGTTTTTTATTCATTTTAACTGTACTTGGCAGACTATGCATATTTTTCATTAAAGTGATAAAAAATTGGAATGAAATAACTGACTTTTTTCTCCTCTTGGGCTCTTTTTTATACTTATTTATACATTCCACGCAAAAGGTTAGAATTGCAGAGTTTATTAGCTTTAGCTTCAGAAAATTAGGAATTTAAATTTAAGAAATAACCTTATACAATATTTTCGTCCTTTTTTCCCCAAATTTCTGGATGTACCCCTAGGCTAAGACCCCAAAGAGACGGTGTCGGAATGATACAAGATCGATTTGCACCTGGGTCCATTATAATTTATTTATGACAAGCAGTTGCCCACCAAATTTCTTCATAATGGACCAATAACTGCGTTTGTATTTCATTCTCTATCTTAAATTTCATGAAGAAAAGTTGCCCAAAAATCTTGCATTAATGAAGAAGTTAGAACTTGTTTCTTATTAGAACTATTGACTGTAAGATTGATAACACCAGTCTATATGATTTCTGAATATTAACTCTATTTGTCAAATTTTAATTACTTTCACATAAATAATGAGAAAAAATATTTTTACCTGATAAATTTTGTTTTTGTAGAAACAAGAACATGCCGATTTTTAAGGGAAATACTCGCATTTCATTATTTGTTACAAAATAACTCAGAAACTAAGAGTATAGCAGAATATATTGCAGTAATAAATAACTTAAAAAACTTTTTTTTTTTTGTAGGGGGAGACCTGAGTACGAAATGGTAAAACAAGAAAGAAAAATAAACTC
Organism: Halyomorpha halys; assembly: GCF_000696795.3. Classification (NCBI taxonomy): domain Eukaryota; kingdom Metazoa; phylum Arthropoda; class Insecta; order Hemiptera; family Pentatomidae; genus Halyomorpha; species Halyomorpha halys. Next base: position 515,636 of record NW_027116348.1, read on the forward strand.
ACATTTCTAAAATATTAAATATTTTTTGACAACCCAACCTCAATATCTAAGTGAAATTGAAGGATCAATTTCCATTGATCCCTGGTATACTCATGCGGCACCCAGTTCGGGAACTACTGCTTTAAAAAAAACTCCTACAACAGAACAGAAGAAGTTTTTTTATTTACTATGACCATAAACAGTAGCAACCCTTCATATTAAAGTTTATCTAACAAGATTTTTGTTTTGTTTTTTTTTTTTTCATTTTTTTATCCAAAAAAGAAAAAAAAGTTTTAAAGACGAAAGTAAGGATTTTATTTTATTTATTTTTTCTTGCCTACGGACTGAGCGAAGAGGGCCCCAGGTAATTTGCCGCCTAAGCCTGACACATTGTGATGCAGCCATCGGCCTGTGTAATAGGCTTTCCAAACCGGAGTTGGAACTTGGAGGAGCGCGGTACCCTTCGTAGCCATCTACACCCGGCTCGTTCAACTGTGTATCTTCTGTAGGAGGTTCTTCTCATTCCCAATCACACCATTGCTCGGCTTATTCCCCATCGCTGAATCTTCAATTATTCTCTTTAAACTCCCTCTTCTTGGAAACGAATTTGAATGGTAAATCTGCGTTTGTCAAGTACCGATAATGCGAGATCTATGTAGGCTGCTAAACTTTTAATAAAAAACAGTTCTTTATATATCTATGTGGAATCCCGATAATAAAAAAAGAATTATAATCTTAAACAGTTTATTATTTGAAATAAACCTAGGTCGTGAAATATACCCCAAAGCAAATGCTGTCCAAGTATAATAAAACAATTAAATGGATTACTTCAAACAATTCCACCAATCAATCAATTTTAGACTTTTTATAATATCAACAATGAACATTCTTTGATTCTTATATAATATTATTTTAATTACTAATTTTTTAATTTGTAATTATATAGATTAGTCATTTTTAACTGTTAAAAGTAATAAAATATGTAGGAATATGAAAGAATTTGACAGTCAACTGCAGAAGGAATATGTAGAAATAGATTCAGCAGTTTGCACTGGAAAAACGGTGACAGCCGAGCCTGGCCGATCTTTCCCGAACCCAATCATACGTACACGAATTCGTTATATTTTGTCATACTGTTGTATTCTTGACAGAAAAAAAAGGCGATGTAAGTTATTTGCACCTCGAGAACCCTAATATAAAATTTTTATAGCAACAGAAAAATAGAAATTTGTTGTTTAAAATTTTCGGCATCCAGGATGGTGAGTATATGCCTATAAATTCATAAATTTACGTATGATACGATATCGACAAGTATATAAATTGATAACAAAGACCTCAATCGTGCGATATGGCTAGAACAGAAACAGGAGGAATATACCTTTCAAAAAGGTAACTATAGGTTTACTGGTATTTTTCTATCTGCTCCTTTTATTTTCTGTTGAATAACATGTCCCAAACTTTTAATGTTCGATTACTCATTCTCGAAGTATAAAGGTATGCTTCGTAAATTGTTATATCTATTTCTGATCACCCTCTGTTTAAAGCGAAAGTTCGTAAAAAGCGACCGTGTAATCTTCCACCGGAAATTGGGATTACTTTGTCCTTGTACATGTGCTTCGTTCTGGATATTTTTGTTTATTATATAACTTTTCAACATTTTTACATCCACATATTTTCCTTAAAACATACTATTTCAATTTTCTTTTATTTTAAAAGAAAGTGTATATCATGTTTTAAAAAAATAAAATAAATTAGTATTGTTAATAAAATTTTCAAAAAGACTTTTTTTTATTCATCTATGTTTATTGGATGTTTTCTTTTTTTGGCAATTGATTTAAGTTGTCCGAGAAATCGATTTCCAGTTTTTTAAAATGGATTTTAGAAATTGAAGCAAACCATGCCTGTAGAAAAACATTACCCTATTTTTTCATTAAAAAGTTTTGAGTTCCTTGAGAGATTGTTATGTCATCATATATCTGCCAATACTCGTTATACGCAAATGATTTAAAGGCAAGATAAAAAATTCTCTATCTGATGGTGGTAAAGACAAGTCACACCGATTCTTATTTTTGTAATCTTTGTAATTTAATTGTAATTTTTGTAATAGAGTGTAACTCGATAGATCCATTTTTCTTCTTTATAGCTTGTCAAAAAGATCTGTATGTATATCGACTGTCTACTTTAAAATCAAAAAGTTATATGAAATTACGTAATTAAGGTGAGTATATGTATGGGATATCACGACAATTTTGCTAAAATAAACTTATTGCGATTGCCTCTTTATACAATTGATTTTATGAAATATTTTTGAAACGGTTCTAACAATTTTGATTTCACCCATCACATCAATATACAATTAAATAGTTTTAAAATATCTTTGGAGAATTTGTTCTTACTGAAATTCGTTAGTCTGAAAAGACTTGGATGCAGATTGCGTTTCTTCTAGTGTATCTTTGATTTTGTTCTTTTATTACAAATAATTAACCATCTATCATTGTTATACGTAATATAACTTAGATGTACATAAACCATAAAGGAATTAGTTAATTAATTAACTAAAAGAGAAAGATTTTCCCGAGTTAAAAACAAATATTCAAAAATAAGAGTAATAATATTAGATAAATATCTTATAAAAATGAAAATCTAATACATAAAGTCATTGCAGGTTATGTCACGCATAAATTATTACTGAAACTTGAATAAGTCATTAAATGTTTTTTGAGTTTCCAGGGTTGCTATAACAATAATGAGCTTTTTACATTCACTGACCAATAAATGAAAATTTAGTCGGGGAAAATATTATCATTTTGAATAATAAATAAATCGCTGTTTAGAGCAAGGATTAATAATTAATGTGAGTGGTTATTTGTAAACGTCTTTAAGGAAGGGACGGGAAGGGAAAATTTACTCTAATTATTTTTGATATAATGATCTCCTTAAATGATTGTAACGTCGTTGAAATCGGTCAATACTCGTTATAAGTAGATGTATTAAACGCAAGATAAGAAATTCTTTATCGGAGGGAGGTATTAACCAACCAAACGAAGTAAGCAAAGATAAGAGAATCCCTTCCCTAAACTTTGTCTTTCCCTTTCAAGATTACCTAAAAATAACACTCCGCTTTATCGGTATAAATATGAGTTTCTTAGAATGTAAGACAAATTAGGTGACTCCGACTTCATTTATACTGACGGCTTCAAGAATTACTTGAATTACTTAGGTGATGTGGCCTCGATTGTTTGCAATGATCACCAGTACCCATCCTCTTTGTACCAGGCTATACAGCTGAAATGGTTGCAATCAACAAAAGCTTAAATGTTTTTCACCCTACAAAACAAAAACTGGTCATCTGTACAGACTCGTTGTCATTCCTATATAGCTTAAGAAATATTTTTTCAACTAACCCACTAAATCAAAACATACATTACTCATTACAGTCCGCCAACAGGAATGGTATTTCAGTCTTATTCGCCTGGGCCCAGGACACTGCATAACTGGTCTATAGGGCAAAAAAAAAATGGAGATTTCTAAAGGAATTCCATATTGCGAAGTCCCTGTCAATGCTTTCATTGCCCTCATTAAGCAGATGATTAAATTGGAATAGAAACAAACGATGGAAAATCTTTCTGATAACAAATTAAGGGACATCAGAAGTGTCATTTCCCCTTGGATATCATCAACTAGAAATGTGCGCAGAGAGGAGGTGATTTTGACGCGCTTTCGAAAAGGTCATAAGTGCCTGACTCACGGTTTCCTTATGGCCCGCGATCCTTCACCTGTATGTCAAACTTTCGGAACAGGACTTACTGTTAAGCACATTTTGACAGAATGCTGAGCATATAACTCTCTCAAATCTTCATATGACATACCAGCGGAACTCCATTCCATCTTGCAGGATAACAAACAATTATTATTATTGGCGCGACAGACCATGGAGATCCATGGCCTCACCCGATGTAATTAGGAAATACATCGCGTTTCATGACGTGGTTTTCATAGGGTGGGCTGGTCACACCCACGTCTATTTTTGTCTGTGCCACCAATTGGGTAACGAGACTCACAAATGCCCGGGGGGAGGCTGTGAGTGAGTATTGTATAATTATATGCTTGAAAAAATAGGGCCGAGGACTCGAACTCACAATCTTTGGGTTGGCAGAAAGGCGCGTCACCGCCCTGCTACCGTCACCCCGGATAACGAACGAACCGTAGATAAACTTTTTGAGTGTTATTATATTATTGTTTTTCAATGGTGCTTCTTAGAATAGTCAGATTATGTCTAATTTTAATCCATTTTGCAATTTAAGTTAAAAATTATGATTATTTACAATTGGACAATTTTATTTCTAAATATTTTTCCTTATTTGTTATATTTATATTGCCAGCTTATTTGTTATATCGGCATAATGTGTATTTAAATGTTCTAAAACTACAAAATATTGATTAGTTTATATTCTTATTGGAAGTTTTCTTCTCCTCAACAATTTAAAAAATTAATATAATCACTTCCTAAAAATAAAATTTAGAAAAAATAAAATAAATAAATGATGATTCAAACACTAAACTGTAACCATATAAAATCTGCACACAGTAAATATATCAGTGTTATTAAAGGCATCTAGATTTGGATTTGTAGAGATAGGAGACCTCTAGTCAGTCGAATCATATAAATTAGATGTGGATGGTTATCCGACGGATTGGCGCCCGAGGGGAATGCCGAGGTGTCGATATTGGAATAACCTTACATCAGATCGCCCTAACATAGAAGTTTAATGAAACTGGTCAATTATATATCAATTATCAATTTTAGATTCCCATAAAGATCAATTTTTATTTTTATTTCATATTATGTCATTAAAAATGCTGATATAAAATACCCGACGGTCCTTTAAATCAATCTATATTATAACATTTAATAAACATTTTTATTAATTTAAAAAAAAAATTTTTTTGTTTTCTTTTTCGGCCGAGACTCCCATTGGAGTCCTATACTGCCTAACCATGGTTGGAGGAGGTCAAAGTTCTTCATTTTGTGGGACCGCCACTCAATGAAAAAAGTCAATGTCCCAGGCCGGATTCGAACCGACACCGCTAATAGACATCAAATTGGTAAGACTGTGTCTTAACCACTGAGCTATGGGCGGCCCATAATAATTACTCATAAAAAATTATGTGATGTGTGTTATCAGCCCTATTCATTTATTAAATGATCCTATTCACAAGAAGGGACTATCGAATCTAGGGGTTCCTTTTCAAAAACTTCGTCCGGAGATTGTCTTTCTTTATTGATATACTTTCCGAAGTATCATCATCTCATCGTCTTCAGAAATGGAAGGTATACTTAGAAGACCTGGTCACCTTGGACGAGGGAGTCAGATTGTTCGGTTCAGAACTTTCTGTGTTTGAATCCGAAATGGGTCAGTCAATATTGATTTCGATGAAGCCCCAGGAAATAAATTTTAATAATAATAAATAAATAATTACATTCTGGGACAAAACACCGCGAAAGTATTTAGGTCGAAAACTAGGAAGCGACTTCAACTAGGCAGGCAAGAGACATGATCATATGATTTTTAAACTTTTCATCTTTAGGTTTCAAACATGTGTAACTATTGATGCAATAATTATTAAGGTCTCAATATTTGCACCTCAAGTCATAAGCAGTACTTTTTTTTCTGAGTTAGTATCTCATTTTTGTTAGACCAGGATTCTAGGATAGTTGATGCCAAGTCAATAGTTAATCTGTTCTATAAGGATAAGTAGACCATCACCTAATCTTAAATGGGGTGAAATGAACTGGATTAACAAAGCGTTGGACAATTGGGTAAAAATTCTGTTTCCATCGGTGAGTTAAACTCATTGCTCAGATATACGCTTGAGAAATTGAATGAATGGGGATACGCAATACTCTGAGGCATTTAGGAAGGAATTCTTGTGAATTTTTTCCATAAAGGAGATGAGGAAGCTGTTAGGGGGAGGGGATATAATCCTGAACTGGGGTGCGAACAATCGGTTGTAACAACAGGAGGGAAGTGATTGAGAAATGATTTATAGACGTCCCCACCACTGGCCAAATATTGGTTTAGGAATTAGCATCCCGGGCCGGAGGCTGTTAGCACATGGCCCTCGCACCCTAATGGTCTGGGTCTGTTGCGGTCCAAACGTCAAGAGTGCAACGTCTCTATGCATTCAACTGCAACATGATACTTTTCATAAAAAGTTAATTAAAAATACGGTCATTGAACAACAATCCTTATTCCAACACGCTCATATGTGTATATTGTTTAAAAAAATTAGTTAGAACATAAGAACGTGACAACCAAAGGGTCTTTCGGTTCAGTACTTTTTCTAGACGGTTATGCAAAGTGATTTAGTTAGGATCACGATCAACTGCAATGTTTTTTCCCAAATTAAGATTACACACTTTTTAGAGGCTGGGTGTGCCTCAGGATGATCTCCCGAACCGAAGGTCGATCCACGGCTGCTGTAATAGTAACTCACAGAGCTACTCTCTATAATATGTATATAAAGTTATTTTTAGTTTCACTTCCTTAAATACGGAATATATAGTAAGCGGGAGTATTGAAGTAAGGATTAAGTAGTAAGGTTTGTGTAAAACTTCCAACGTTTTCGATGAAATGATGATTCAAAATAAAAACTAGTCACTGTCTGTGTTTGAACAAGTGTGTGAACAACTTTACTCAAAAACAAAAGGTCATATTGGATATTTTATAAATAAAATGAGCGGGCCGGGAGCACCATATTATTTGATCGATTTTTCATATATTTTTATTACTTCAAAGACAGCTCATGATTTTGACTTAACTTGGTGTATCAATGGTCAATTAAATAGTATTTTTTAATATCAGCCAGGTCTTAACCTCATGGAAATAAAAAGCAACAGGAAAATAAATAGAAAAGAGTCTTAAGAGAAAAAGGGAAAAAAAAAATTAAAATTTTAGAACATTTTCACTAATAACTCCGTTTCTAGTACTTAAATTTAGCTAATTCCTTTTTCATTTGGCACGCATTTTAATTTCCTATAGAAAAAAAAATAGATTTAAATTTAATTTAATTGAAATTTAAGCGCAATTAAATTTCCCATAAAAAAAAAATTAGATATATCAAGAGTACATCTCTTGAGGAGAAAAGAGGGGAAACAATTTGGACATTTTCAATGATAATTCCCTTCCCTAGTACTCGGATTTAGCTGATTCTTTTTTGATAGGTGTGCAATTGAATTTCCTATAGAAAAAAAAAATTGATTTACCAAGAGTATATACTTTAGGATAAAAGAGGGAAAAAATGAAAATTTTGGACATTTTCGATGATAACTCCCTCCGAAGTGTTCGGATTTACCTAATTCCTTTTTTATTTGGCGTGAAATTTAATTTCCTTTAGAGAAAAAAATTAGATTTAAATTTAAGCGTAATTTAATTTCATATAGAAAAAAAGATTAGGTATACCAAGTGTACATCTCCTCTTTAGGAGAAAAGAGGGATAAAATAAAAAAAATTCTATATTTTCGATAACTCCCTTCCTAGTGTTGGGATTTAGCTAATTCTTTTTTTAATAGGTAAGCGATTAAATTTCCTATACAAAAAAAAATAGAGATACAAAGTGTACATACTTCAGGAGAAAAGAAGGAAAAAATAAAAATTTATGACATTTTTGATGATAGCGCCTTCCGGAGTTAGCTAATAATTTTCATTAGGTTCGCAATTAAATTTCCTGAAACTATAAAACATTTTAAGTGCCTTTAATTTTGTTTATTAACATATTAGACATCTTTCATTCTTAGTAGTGATAAACAACAGAAAAATATAAAATATGAAATAATTTGGTAATTAGTGTTTTTCCATTGTGCTTCTAACTTACCTATTTGAAATTCAAATTAAATTATAGTTAATAAAAAAAAAGAACAAATAAATAATTAAAATAATAAATACATTTTTAAAAATTAATAAATAAATAATTATAATTATTACAGGATTGGCCTCCTGAATAATCAACCATTAGTTATTTTGAGATTGACCAAGGTTAAGGGTAGTAAGTAAAATGTGTGATATATATTTTAGGTGGGTTTTGAGGATCAGTCAATAATACAACTTTTGGCGACGTTTTGCAACTTTATTGTTTGCATAGGCACCCCTACAATGAGAAAAACACAGTTTTTTAGAACAAACATTCTCTTCAAATAATATTCACAAACGTATAACAAAACTTCCTTAAATCTGAAGATGGTAGTATCATAATGTAAAATACACTGCAGTTGAGAATTGTAAGTAATGTTTGTATTAAAACATATTTTGATTGTAATATTTATTAGTCAGAGATTGCACTATATACTCATAGTTTTGTGAAAATTATTTAAAGAGAGTGTTCTAAAAACCTGTTTTTCTCATTGTAGGGGTGCCTATGCAAACAATAAAGTTACAAAACGTCGCCAAAAGTTGTATTATTGACTGATCCTCAAGACCCACCAAAAATATATATATCACAAATTTCACTTACTACCTTTAACATTGGCCAATCTCAAAATAACTAATGCTTGATTATTCAGGAGGCCAAGATTTTTTCTTATGTTTTTCTTATTGTACGACATGACTATGCAAATAATAACGTTGCCTAACCACAAAAAAATAAATATATATACCTACCATAGTCGTGAAAAAACTTATTAATATATTTATATATACATTTATAACTTTGTAGGTATATATATTTTGGTGGGTCCTGAGGTTCAGTCAATAATACATATTTTTGCGACGTTTCGCAACTTTATTGTTTGCGTAGACTACAATGGGAATAACACAGTTCATTTTTCTGTTCAGTTTTTATGTTTCTATTTCATTTTTTTATAGATAA
>NW_027116348.1:529999-540951 GCF_000696795.3 Halyomorpha halys
TAATATTTTATTTTTATTAGAAGTATTCTAGTAAAAAGTTTTTACTATGTTTTAAACAAATCACAACTACAATTTACAGACTACAGGAATGTTAAAGAATTTATTCTTTTATTCCATTTTTCTTAACCCAAATCACTAAAAATAGAAAACGTTATCAAACCGTTGCGAAGTCTTAAGTAATTATCCATTACTGATAAAAATGATTATTTCAAACAAACAAAATTGTACAAAAAAATACATTGTAGATGGAATTTTTGAAATTCAGTATTCACGCCCTGTAAAATTACTTTAATGAGAATAGGACCTAGCTAATAATAAAGATCAATTAATTGTACGTTGATATTCCGAATTCAATCAAAATCGTTTGAGCCTTTATTAAGAAAATTTTTTTTTTTTTAAATACCTTTATTGAAATATACAACTGTATATTATATAATACATTCAGGAAATTTGATCTTAGTTACAATGGAGTGTTACAGGCGTGTAGAGAAACCACCCATTGGTAGCACCCTAATGACATTTTACATTAGCAGGTCTCGTAGCCATCTTCTTTCCAGGCGCCTCGGAGGATTGTCAGGAATGGAAGAGGATGAAACGTTAGAAACGAGGGAGTTTGAGTGGTTAGGGTGTTTACAATGGAAGGAGTGATATCTGGTTCGTGCTAGATCGGTTACATAGGGAACATTAAGGTCAGAAAAAAAATGTTTAAAATCGATTTTATAAAGTAGTCAGTTGATTTTATCGAAATAGGTACAAGGGGTATACCCATCTCAAATATGTAATTCATTTTCTTACGACTATTTGTTTTTTAGTTAGGATGTTTACATACATAGACCATTTTGTGAAACTTATTAAAAGTTATAAACTGGACTCTTCGATTTTTTTCGCGATCTCAATACTTCTCTATACCAAATATTCTCTTAATCGTTGAGTGAAACTAAAAAAGAGACAAAAATGATTGCTGGTAGTATTGATAGTATTAGACGTTTTCAAAACATTTTTTTTTCCATTTATTTGTTGCAATTTACAACTGCATGTACATAAAAAACATTAAGTAAATTTGATGTAATATAAAAATGGAGTGATAAAGGCATGTAGAGAAACTACTCAGTGGTAGCACTCTAAAAACAAAATTTTAAATAATAATTAATAAGAAACCGTTCAACGTTTTGCGTTGTTAAATAGATCAACATAAATAAATATAAAGGTTTAGCTCTGTCTTTGAGTGATGTAGGTTTTAGACACCAGTAGATGAACTTTTAAGCTAATTTCTAACTTTAAAATTTTCTTATAATTGGAGTTTGTGTCTTCCTTTAATAATTTATTATTATTGACATTAAAAAAACATCAAACAAATATGTATATTATTTTATACATTATATAAAAAGTTTTTGAGCCTCAATGTATAGAAATTCTTTTTCACTAGTAATCTTTTATGAGCCTTTTAACAAGTTTATATAAAAGTGAACATTAAAACAATAATGATAAAAAGCAACTTGTATAAACTATTCATCGAATTCTGATAAAGAAACAAGAAGTACTCCTCTATTTTATTTTGATTTTTCTCTTCATACTTCATACATTTAAAAAGTACACAACTATTTTCCTTGAGATTTACAAATCTCTTTGATCAAAAAAGCTACTTCTTAAGTTAGCATTTTTTGTATAACAGTAAAAGCAATGAATACTTTTCTTAATCTTAATATCTTAAAATGCTGTACCTATATTTATTTAGACCTAGAAAATGGTTCTATTGATGGTATGCGTAGTGATTAGCAACATTCTGCACATATGAGCTATTTGTTAGTAAAACATGGTAACTGCAAAAATTAAAACTTTTATAATGAGGTGCACATAGTTGACCGTAGATTAATGATTGGAGAAGTTTGTCGGGGGGTGCGGTCAGCAAAGAACAACATAAATAAACAAAACCATATTTATTTTATGCCGACGTTTAAAAACTTGTATTAAAACTTTTATATTGTTAATTTGTTTGTTAATTACAATAGTTTAATATTTGGACGATAGTCCAGGTGGTATATAAAAGTACAATATAGTAAAAAAAAGCTATTTAACAGTAATCTCTTACTATTCTGTATCTTTACTGATCGCCACCTGGACTATACTGGTACAATCTAGTATGGTCAACTATTAATCATCTTCCAATAATTTTTTTACTTTCAACTAACACTCACTTAGCATTTCATGATATAAACATTATTCTTAAAAGAATATAAATTTCCAAATATCGCAATTGCTAGATTTAGGGATGTAGATTGATTAATTGAACACAATTGAAAGTTTGATGTGAATTAATATATTTGGTTATTTACACATTGAATTAGTGATTGAATCAACTGGTAATTGTGTATGGACAAATTTTGTCGGAAGATAGTCGGGTGGGGGTCTATAAAGGTACAAAATAGTTTTAAAAAACTATTTAATTTTGTTTAAATAAATATCAATTTTTATCCATTTTTGTCTCAAAACATTTTATTTTTCTTATAAGTCCGATGTTTTGGCCAATCCGACCATCTTCAGGGACATCTTAATACAATTTTGGTACTAAAAATATTTAAATACTCAACTTCATGCAGGCTAATCAGATCACAACAATTCCTAATTAGTCAACTTTTACATTAAAAACAAAAAAATTCATTTATCACAGTCATTTGTTAAAACTTTATCACAACCTTGCTTGTTTATATTTATTTAAACAAAATTAACCAGTCTACATTAAGTATTTTTTTCGACTAGTTTGTACCGTTATTGACAGCCTCTCGGACTATCTTCCTGTAATCTCCTTCCAATATGAAGTTCTTATAATTTTTACGTCATTTAACTGAAAAAATGTCCAATCTTCAACTGAAATGAAATAAAGTCTTAAAGATGGGCGATTTTAGTTACATGCATGACTCAAAACGTTAGACATTTATGAGTATTATCATTATGCCTTATGACTTTACACCAATTAAACAACCACTACGTAATTGGTTACAGTAACTATTGAAAACAAGCTCTGATGTGTTAATAATACGCCGCATGGGATGTGGAATATGAACGATAAAGACGAACATTTGGCCACTCGATCCCCATTGAAAACTAGTTTGCATGGGGTGTTAGACCAGCCCACAGCCAATATACACCGGAGCTAAACCTCAGAGGAGATAATCTGTAGTATGAATATTGGAGCAGTTATTGTAGCGTGAGGAGTGTTGTCCAAACAGACCCGGGTCTTCAATATTAGAGGATCATCGTTATTGCCTTCAGGTCTTCACCCGGCCATTATCTTCTTGGCCTATTGCTTTTTGCCATTGGAAACGCGTAATATCAGCTCCACTCTCCAAAGGGACCCCAAATTACAAATATTTCTCAACAAACATTGAGACTGAAGCTCAAAAAGCTTCAAGAAAAAAAAAGTGAATTGTTCAGTTTGAAAGACTTCGTTGATCATGATTATGAAAAAAAAACACAATATATATACTCAGACCATTTATCAAATACATAATTTATCTTGTTAATCTGTTCTCAAGGAAATAAAAGAAATCCAAGATTAACATACGTACAATACATTATCACTGTGCATGATCTGACAAACTTCAAAACATTTACTTAAATTAAATTAAAAATAATAGTTACTAAACCGAATTTTTAGTTGGCGATTTCTAATATGACATCCTCTATGGTGTAGTGGAGAAACATTACAAAAAAAAGTCACAACAGTAATTAAGCATTTATTCCTAATATATTTTTTTTTCCGGATATGAACCTACAGAATGGAATAGAAACTCAAGTTTAAACAGTGCTTAGTCGAAATAATGTTCTAACTTCTTCAAAATATCTGATTACGTTGTCGAATCAGTATAAAACCAATCTTAATCGCTTTTTTTATTTTAAATGAAAGGATCTTTTGGTCTTTAAAATGCATGTAAAATTATTTAAGGCCACATAACAGAACTAGTGACAGCTTCAGGCTGCTCATACTGTTTGGAGGTTAAATAAATACTTAAATAATAATAATAAAAAATACTGAAATAAATGTATGACTATAGAAAGTCATAAGTAAGAATTTTATTACAACAGGATTTTGTCGTTGTTAGTTTATTTGAAATATACCGTCCAAATATTAGGTTTACCATACGTCTTGGACAAGGCCAGAATGTCCGGTGTTTCCGATTGAATGTCAGTGATACACCATGATTATTAAGATACTTTCTCGGTGTTCTATTCACCACTGTCAGCAGTAGGGAATTTTCGTACTAACGGCAACACTGTAATCTATCTTACTCTCAAATCCCCCCTTCATTTCTGAAAGAAGTAGCTTGACCACATATTTAATTTATTAGATAGTTTTTTAATATTATATAAGGCAATCCACAGCAATGGTAATGTTTGCCTGTGCATACTGACTGAGCATCTTGGAAACGTTCCTAATGTCATTATATCTATACTAGAATATATCTGACATCGTAGCAACAGTTAATAATAATAAAAATATAAATAAAATGAAATTGAAAGGAAATAAAGGAATTATTTGATTACAGTGGCATTAATTGATTTAATATAAAATCTGTTATGTATATTCGTACATTTGTTTTCTTAAGGTCAAATATTTCCGGAATGTGAGGGCTATTGTCGTTTAGTAAAGTTATCTAATGATATGGTTATCCGGTATGATGAAATGAAAAAATAATTTTATTCTGGGACATATGTCCCCTAAGAATAAATACATAGTTCATAAATTAAGATTTTTTTCTGACAAGCATTTACAAGTTCACAGTAAGTAAAATTAAATTACATTGGGATATTGGCTTAACTACTGTTTATAATGTTAATCAATATGAGCCTATTTATTTCATTATAATGATGCGGAGGTTTGGTTATACAATAAGTGAAGGAATAGGAATTCTTTAAAGGAAAGAATGAATGAGGAATGGCGAATGGAGCTGGGAAGAGCATTCCCGAAGGAAGTTGCACGTATGACGAAGGATTTGCTAAAGAAGGCGGTTCTATAGCAGGGCATATATAAATCAATCGGATGGGATCTGATGTTTAATGAGTGTATGGGTGACCGAAGAATGAGGAGATCAAGGATATAGATAGGTTTTTGATTTTGAGACCTTGGAATAGGATAACACCAAAGAGGTATTACCTTCGGGAGGTTGGATACAGCCAACTCAACTTCACCCCGGTATACCAGCGGGAGACTTGAGAGCGCCTTGGAAATCCAAAGATAAATCTTACAAAACAATTCATGAGTCTCTTCAGTCTCAACTGGTGTCTATCAAATGCCTACAGTCTGCCAGTATTTGTTTAACAGTTAGAGGTACACATGTATTATACACATGTATAGGTGTATATGGTAGTGATTTGGTGGATAATTTTAAAATAAGAAGATTTAGATATTTATGATTTTAAATTTAAAAAAATAGGTTTTTAACTTATAATTAATGAATGACCTGGGCAGAATAGCCTGCAAAAGAAATTTTAAATTTTAATGTGAGGAAGAATTTATAATTAAAGATGTCCTTGAGGATGGCTGAAATAGCCGAAACGTTGGACTGTTGAAAGAAAAAGTGTTGAGACTAAAAAGGATACAAGTTTTGATTTATTTAATAAATAATTACCTGTCTCAAGAAACTAAAATAATATAATTAAATTGTTGATTTTTGGGAGGAGTGTGGAGGAAGATAGACAAAAAAAAGTTCCTAAATTCTCAATCGGTTCAACTTTTTTCGTGCCGTATGTTTTATCTTTAAGACCTTATCTTATTATTAGTGAAATAGTTTTTTATAAATCTCCATCCAATTTTTCGAGAAAAATGTAACTCAACCCTGTGTTAGAATTTAATGGACTTCAAATTGCCATCTTGAAAACTACACTATTCTAATTTTCAAATATATAATAACAAATAAATACATGTTTATTGAGATTAGATATTTTTAAATTTTTTTTTTTCTTAAGACTTTTGTATAATGTTCTCAAAATATCTAAAGTGTGGGTAAATGACTTAGTATTAGTTGATTTAGAATTTTGTTAGTATTAAACTACCTATCTTAAAAAAAATATATACCTTTTGTTGCTTTTTATGCTAGGTACAATTCATCATTTTATAATGCACTCTCACTGCGCTCACTTCATGTTAAATCATGATCGCTAATTTTAAATGGCTTCTCAGTATTTTTTCTGAATATACACTATTACTAATATCGGTTGTAGTAATTGTTAATTTATTGGTAGTCGTGTAGTATTCCAATAAATAGAGTTGCAAAGGTCAGCATGATGTCATTTGCAAGATATTCTTCTACAATAATTGGTAATATCATTCAACACAACCTCCAACATTATCACATATACAGCAACGACTACATCATTACTCAAACTTTTGAGGCATTCTGCATTTATAACCATTTACAAATTGTCTATAATTAGAGTCCACTTTTTGTAATAGTACTGTATAATAGTATAATATGCTGATTCAGTATAGAAAAATGAAATATTTTCAAAATCGATTTAATTTAATGTTGAAGTAAAAAAGTTATCGTAGATTTGATATATTCATATTTTAAAAATAATTTAGCTGATTCAATAATATTTAATAGCAAAGCCTTTTGTAGAACTTTCTAAATCATTTTGTAACTCACATGCGACAGGAATTAATCTGAAAATTGTACTTTTCCTTAGCACCTTGAAAATTCATGCTCGGATATGCTGTTACCATAAATCGAGGTAATCACGATTTTCAGTTTCGAATCCTCGTAAAAAAACAACAATATTTATTGTAGACATTACAGGGAGTTATTTGATTTTATACTCGAATAAATATCTTCGGCAACGTCATCTTAATCTGGAGGTTCCACGAAACGAAAACTTGACCCTACTTCCCCCTTACACCATGGTTCGAATAGGATGGCACCTTGTAGATAAACTCCTCTCCTATTTCAGAAATGATCAAGAAGGGTTTTAAAAAAAGTGGATAGTCTGAGCAAGTGTATAAGTGGTGGTTTATCTCTAATTTGTTTTCCAGGGATAACAAAACCTATGATAATGTGAACTATATCAATCCAATTTACTGACATGAATATCGTTATTCACACCGATTCGTATTGATCTTACAATTCCTCGCAGGAATTCTTACGAAGCAGGCTAAGTCCTAAGCATTTTTTCTTGTAATGTTTTATGAATCAAGCAGTGTTTTTGTTACTGCCCTCTACTGAATGCTGCATCTCATGTTTTGACAGTTTCTTCTTCTTCTGGGAACAGGCGGTAGGTGGGATCTTCCACTAAATTCATTTTCTTGTGTTATTTTTAACGGGTAGTGACCCGTGAGGAAACCAGTTATTGTTCCCAGCACGTTCCTTTTCAGGTGCAAGTAGATTGTTCTCTTTTCCTTTGTCAAATTAATAAAAAAAATTGTATCGTTTTGCACTAGATTTTGAAAACCAGTCTAGGGTTTGAACCACACGACGTGTTTGAAATCCATGAAGTTCAGGGTTTGGAAGCCATTATCTGATTATTTCCTGATTAGTGTTTTTTTTTTAATGTTCCTTCTGATATATATATATATATATGATCATCGCCTCATCTATTTCCTACAGACCATTTATTATATTTTAGCTGTATTTGTTTGGATACTGTAGAAAATACATTTCTATTTGTTAAATACTTGAAAAACCCTGACAAAATCCACTAAAAAAATGGGTTTAATGCAATTAATATTTAGGGATGCTTATGAATAAAAGAGAGAAAAAAAACGAGTTACTTAATTCAGTCATAAAAAAAAAATTTGAGAATTAAAAAGTCTCTGTTCTTAGGGTTTTTGACCTGTCATTCACAAAAGATGATTTATTAAACTTAAAATTGTGAATTCTAATAGCAAACTCATAAACGCAATTTTTTTTTTCCATGTTTACTTTATTATTATTTATTTTACCAACTTTCTACTTATGCTGCAAATTGGTCAACATCGCTTTCAGGCTAAATCTTCAAGATCTTCATAATTATTTTCATTTTTAAAGCAGTTATACGTATCAATATATACCATTACTATTCAAAAGTTTCGGTTGTAAAAATAGTCCATACTCCCTGGTCATCGTCCTAAGATATAATATAAAATTAATAGGACACCTAAAAAATTTTTCAATAAGACCAGGAATATGAGTAAATATCCCATTAATAATAAATGACATGTTTGTAGGAAAATTCATCAAAAGGATACATAATAAGAGCATAAAAAATGAAAAAAGTTTTGAATTTATTAAATAAATCAAAAATTTGTATCCTTTTTTTGTCTCAACACTTTTTTTTTTTTAAATAAAAAGTGTTGAGACAAAAAAAGCATACAAATTTTTGATTTATTTAATAAATAATTACCAATTTCTTGAGACAAGGTTAATAAATAATTACCTTGTCTCAAGAAATTGAAATAATATAAATAAAAGTTTTGAAGTTATTGAAGGCACATGGTCTGACCAATATGAAGCATAAGCCGTGAAGACTATATAAGGTTACATCATATCTTGAAAATAAATAAAAATTAATAATAATGAAACTTCATCCCCTTGAAAATTTACTTTTCAATTTACAATGATCCTTCTATTGTATCTCAAACCCTCCAATCCCACATCACCACCCTTGAAGAATGGTGCCAAAAACTGAAGGGTTATAAAATAAATTCCAATAAATCCCACCAAATCACCAATCACATTTACCCTTCGACGTAAATCCATGCCCCATAGTATCCTTAAATAATACCCCACTTATTCCTGTCGAACAGATCCATTACTTAAGACTTCATCTGGACGAACGACTGACATGGAATCCACATACAAGACTGAAAAGACAGGAAACTGCTCGCCGATTCCGACTATTACAACATTTACTAGACAAACGGACAAAACTGCCAATCCATTACAAAAGACTGATCTACATGACTATTATAAGGCCTATGTAGACATACGGAGTTGAGCTTTGAGTCTCCAATAACCATCAAATACCTCCCGAATCCAATCCTTACAGTCCAAAATCTTTAATGCTGCTTACTTTGTCACAAATCAAGTCATCCATCAGAACCTCAATGTCCCGATTTGACCAGAACCAGATACCAATCCTTCCATGATAAACTTCCCAACCACCCAAATCCACTTGTTTCTAGCCTGGCGTCTCCTACATTACCTAATAATCCTCCTAGATTCTCTAAAAAGAAGATGGCCTCGCGATCCTCTCCTCTGGATATGTTATTGGAGTTCTATTAATGGGAAGATTCTCCACATGTTTGTATCATGTCACTAGGTCATTTATAGCAAATTTACTTGTTGTACATATTTTTAAACAGTTGTAAATAACAATAAATAAATTATTAAAAAAAAAAAAGATTTTCAATTTGATTAATAGTAACTTTTACTTATGACATAACTAGAAACATTAATAGATTTTTTTTAAAAAAAATTTATTTCAATTTGACACCTGGTGGAGATTGAAAATTTTATTTTATTTTCCCTTTATTCATAACTAAATATTGAATAAATAATTTTTTTTTAATATCTTTATTGAAATTTACAACTGTATATTACATAATATATTTATTAAATAAATCAAAAATTTGTATCCTTTTTTGTCTCAACACTTTTTATTTTTCACCAGTCCAACGTTTCGGCCATTTCGGCCATCCTCAAGGACATCTAAATATTTAACAGCTTATATTATATATTCATTTTTAACACTTATAACAGCAACATTATTCACCAATAATATAACATACCTTCAATTATAATTTCTTCCTCACATTAATTTAAAGTTACTTTTGCAGGCTATTCTGCCCAGGTCATTTCCGTTATTATAAGTTAAAAGCCTATTTAAAAAGTCAATTATTAGAGAGTCATATTTATTATTAATAAGCTTACTAAGCTTAAGTTTAGTTACCTATTTTTTAAAAATTTAAAATCAAATATTTAATTCTTCTTATATAAGATTATCCACAACAAATTCACTACCATATAACAAACCATTTATAACCTCCCACTCACAACAGGTCAGCCTTGTTTTAAAATTAATTTATTTTATTTTAAATTGCATTTTTGTCTCAATTTGGTATTTATTCTAATTCTTAAAATTCCATATTACATTTAATTGTAAATAGTAACAAATTTCTCCATTTATTTTTATAAATTTATTTTGCTTAAAATCTCTGCATAATGTAGGTTTAATTCTTAGTATCTGTTTTAAAATTAACTGTGTAATTGGTGTTCTGTGATATATAAATTGCCTCAAGTATTTTTCTTTTGTACAAATTGTTTTCTTTATGTAAAATTATTGTGATATCAAAATTAAAATTATGTTGATTTTTGGCTGTATGCTGTACTAGTGCTGTTTTATTTGGATCCTTTTCTTTATTTCTTGTATCATATTTGTGTTGATATATTCTATCCCCCAACATTTGCTTAGTTTCACCTATATAAATTGCTGGACAATTTAAACATGGAATTTTATATATTAATCCCGATTGACTTTTTATTTCAATTTTGTCCTCTAAATCAGTTGAACGTGGAGCTTTCCTTTAAGGTTTATTGATATTACGTGTAAAATAAATATTAATAGTTCAAGCCATGTGGTTAAAGATATATTCACTTAAGTTGATAATCCTTATAAAAATTATTTATAAAAATAGAAATTAAAAATATATATGTCACTGACATTACATTATATCATATTAGTATTTGCTGGGATCAATTTTCTTTTTTATTAATAATTAATAATTTTATGTTTTGGTGCTTTATGATTGCTCAGTAAGGAGATATTTTCACATATAAATTTTATTTACAAACCTAAAAAAACTTCAAACATGTTTTTAATTTTTTTAAAAACCAACTGAATATAATACCTGTTCTTATAAAGTAATTATTAATGCATTATCGAGATATTTGATGAATGGATAGCCTGGTATTTCACACACT
>NW_027116348.1:546261-551035 GCF_000696795.3 Halyomorpha halys
ACATTAATTTAAATTAGATGGTCCCGTGGTCATCTTCTTTTCAGACGCCTCAGAGGATTATCAGGGATTGTTAAGGATGAAAGATTAAGAATTAATGGGTTAGGATGGTTAATGAGTTTGGAACGAAAAGACGCATATCTGTTTTGGATCAAATCTGCAACGAATGGGATGTTAAGGTCTTTGTGAATGAGTTTATTTGTAAGGACCATCAAGGATTTTGGATTGTAAGGATTGGATGGTCTGGTGGAGCCCCAGAGCTCAATTCCATATGTCCAAATTGGTCTGATTATCGTAGTGTATACCTATTTCTTGTAGTGAATGGGAAGTTCAGAGCGTTTGTCAAGTAAGTGTTGTAGCAATCGGAATCTACGAGCAGTTTCTTGTCGTTTCAGTCTTGTGTGTGGATTCCAAGTAAGTCTCCTGTCAAGAAAAAATAATAAATTTAAAATAAAATTTTAATTAAAAAGACATGATAACAAATATCCTGTTTATGATAAGCACATCCAATTGGCACATTTGTAGAAAACCTTTAGGTAAAGATACGTTAATAAGAGCATAAAAAATTAAAACAATTATAACGGACATGTAGTCAGAAAAGTTTACCAATTTTTAGCATAATTAGTGAAGGAGCATATATGGGTTATATTTCATTTAAAAAAAAAAAAATTATCAATATCTAATGATGAATATTCGGTTTGTGTGTGTGAAAAAAAAGAGAATTGAAAATACTCAAAAAATCTTTAGTACTGTATATCAAGAAATGTTCTCTTTATGAAAAAAGTAAATAAAATATAGAAAAAATAAATTTATATAGAAAAATATATAAATATAAATGAAAAATAGTTCAAATGAAGAAACTTCTTTTGAAACATTACTTCTTAAATTACGTGATGATTGCATGAAGATAGTTCATGTGATGATCAAAAAAGTTACCGACATTTCATCCTCTTAACCAAAGTGGGGCGAAATTTCGGTTACTAATAAGCAGTTTTTTGGTATTTTTCGTACCTTTTTTTTAACACCATCCACCCAAAAAATCTTCTTATAATGAAGAGATTTGTTAATTTTACATATTTGTAATTATAATAATAAATACTTAGCGAACCCGAAGATTCGATGTCGATACCACCAATTCTCCACATACATCCGTCTAGTACTTCCAACCCCAAATCAGACAATGCAATCTTCCCATCTACGTTTCGGTTCTGTACTAAGATCAAATTTACTGAATGTATTATATAATATACAGTTGTTAATTCCAATAAAGATATTACAAAAAAAAAAGTTTCGGTTCTGAGTTTATTAAGATTTTAGGAATCCATTCGTTACTAAGTCCCACAACATTAAGTTTTTGGACAGTAGGTGCAAGCTAAGAAATTTGAAAATTTAAAAATTACAAGAATTTCAAGTATTTAACCTAGCTTTTATTTCCTCGTAATATTTTTTTCTAGTTACCATAGAACCTAAATACTTTAACTTATCTACCTGTTCAAATGTGTATCCTCGAAAATCTATATTCCTGAGATTGCCCCTGTTTCTACTTGATAAGAGTTTCTACTTGATAAGAGTTTATAAAGGATAATAGTTTATAAAATAATGAAAGGAATCTAATTTTTTTTCCTTAACAAGTAAAATAATGATAATTAATAATTAATTAATAGTAATAAGTAAATGGAAATACTCTCTAATACGAAAAGATCTGATATGTAAAATCTTATCTAAATAATAGTAAATGTTTCTTAGAACAAATATATTTGATGATGCTAATAGATCTCTCATAGGCATTATTTTTATTTCCTTTATCCATAATACAAATTTAACGTTCCATAATATTTAATTATGACCTTTTCCTATCATGTCTCATCAATTTTTAATTTAAGAGAGGGAAGAACCGATTATTAACAAGAGCGTACCCTTTCTGCACTGTTTAAGGAGTCAACACTCCCTCTAGAATTACCCTCCGGAGGCGATATAGAAAAGTGAACCCCAACGACAGCAAATCCCCATCAGAGCATTGTTTATCCTGGAGGCAATGAAAACAAACAGAGGACTATCCGGGAGCACCTGGGCAAGCAAGGACTGACTCAGTTCCTTATATCACTATTTGAGACGGTTGTTGCTATATCGAGTGTCCTGACAGGCCTTCTGTTGACAATGGAATGTTTTGGAGATGTCTCCAGCCTCCAGGTGTCCAAGGATGGCAGATGGGAGGCCCAATTAGCGCCCGATCCCTACGGGTCAACAAAACCTGTCACTCACACGTCCAAACACATACTCTCTCAATTATATCCTTTTTCACTTTCTTCTGTAGTAGTAACATGCATTTCCTTTCGGCCCCTATTCATATTTGAAGGCAAGTTCCTATTTTCCAAAACACAACAAACAATAACGTGGGCTTGGAAGTGATAATGATTCGCCATATTTCTCACCTTTCTTATATTAAGGGTATTCAAGATGTTGTGTTAAATGTAAAATGTTTTACCATGTTAAATGTTATAAGTATAGCATTGTGAGCAGCCCAATTTCAAATCATGTCAAAGGTTAACTGCATAAGAGCTCCTAGCGGATTTTCTGACCAGCTTGCTTTTCCTTCCAAAACTAAAGTGAGTGAAATGTGAAAGTGAAAAGTTTGGCCACTGAGTATCTTGTTGATCTTCTGACTTGTCGGGAAGAGAATTATGATGAGCTAATTGAAAACTGTCATTACACTATTATTATTGTCATTTGCTTTATTAGTTTTAAAAACATCAAAAACAATACTAACTCAATCAAAGCACAAAATATGAGCAAGTAACCTAACACGACAACAAATATAACGTTGACGAGCTCAGCTGGTCTGTTGCGATACATCATTTTCCATTTAACAGACCTAGTGACAGACTCAACCATTTTATATGTTATATCGTTTTTAAAGAAGAAAATACTTCTCCATTTAACATGTTATCCGTTATGTTATTTGTTATGTCGTGTGTGTTCCAACACGATTTAACATGTTAAACTAAAGATCATGAATACCCCTATTTTGTAGTTGATATAAGTGTAAACAAAGGATGTGTTTATTTTACTTTTAAACTAAAAAGTAAATCAAATTTAATTACGAACCAAACGTATTTCTTCATTCCATTTCATCAAAATATCATTTCATCCGAACTTTATTTATTCAGTGTTATACTAATATTATATTAATATAACGTCCTTATATTTTGCAACTTAAGGAAAGAAATGACATAGGTTGCTAAGCTATTCTAGCTAGATTGGGTTAGTCTAAATTATTTCGCCAATAAATAAAAGATGGATTTGAACTGTTACCACTTTTGACACGAAAACACTTAGTTTGTGGCACCATACACTAATTCTGATTTTAAGCCTACAACTCGACGCTCTCGTCTTTTTAATGATGAAGACCTTCTGAGAGAATAATTCTGCTTTAAAAACAACTATTAAAACGAAGTTTTTTCACCCTAGTAAAAAACTAATTCTTTTCTCTCCACATCAGAAATTTCCTAACTAAATTCGGTTTTATACTTTATTTTCTGCCGTTGTCCTTTGTACTACAATTACTAGAGAGCCCTGACGAAGTGGGGGCCAAAGGTTAGTTAACAATTAATAGTTTTCTTTTACTATTTTGATAGCTTTATTGACCGCCAGCCGGACTATCTTCCTACAATCTACTTCATACGGTCAACTAACTATCTTCTACCAATAGTTGATATAGTTACTAATCAATATTGACCACTCTGGAAAATAAAAATTTTCTTTATGAACTTCATTTATTTAATACTACCTACAACACTAAAATACCTAATACAAACAGAAGATTATTCAAAGTAGAGTTAATTTGCTAAAATTTAAGCACTAATACAACTGTTAATGTTTAATAGTTCTCGTAATACATTTTTCTAAACAAGAACATTTAATAACAAAAAAATAATATTAAGTGAATATATTTGGGCAAACATAACGAAAAATACTACTTCTAAGATAGTATTGAGCACAAACTACTTCATAATAGATTCAACAGCCTTGAATTTGAGTGATAATGATCACGAATTAGTTCCGGAGGTAGGGTATGTCATAAATCAAAAGTTTATTTCTTTCACTTTTAACCTAAGTGGAGTTAGTCGAAAAGTAGACTCAGACCACTCATCAAGGTGTCCTTTCCCAGGACAATTCTTGGAAAAGAGGCACCCATACCAAAACATCAGGTCTCGGCAGGTTTTGGTAAGGGGGCAGGTTGCTATAACCCTAGGGCTACCACGAGGGCACTTTCCTTTTATTCCGAGGCCACCATTTTAGTGGGTGTTTCTCCAGGAATTCAATAATATTCTCCACTCCTAATTTGGCTGGAATACTGCTATTCCTAATCAAGTCCCTTCTGTTTTTCCCGCCACTTTTCTTAAGAATCCCATTTATGCTGCCGTAAGTTGGCTTTCATGTTTTCAGACCCGTCAAGTAGGATAGGAAAAAAAAATCGACTCGAACAAGTCTTCTGTTTCTTTGCTTACTTCTCGTTTGCCGATCAGCGCTGAAGATAGTCCGGGTGGTGGTTAATAAAGGCACAAAATAATAAAAAACTATTTATTGGTAACCAAAGATTCGCCGGTTTTACCCTGGTTTCGTCAGTGGTAAGTATGAATAATGAAAATATGGTAAAACAATTAGAATATAACTAGAAAGGGAATAAGAAGTCATAAAAACAAGAAACATAATAAATTAAGAAAATATAAATATAAAATTAATTAATAACAGGTACAGTCATGAGCGATAGAATAGT
>NW_027116348.1:551085-582674 GCF_000696795.3 Halyomorpha halys
GAATAGTAAAACAATACTTATTAGAAGTAGTAACAAATATAATAAAATTAAATCATAGATAAAGTCAATGTGGCATAAGGAAGGTGCAATAATAGATAAGAGGAGTAGGTTCCTTTTCCGCATTCCTCTCTTTTAAATCTCTTGGCCTCAGGTATACATCATTATTATTTTCCTCCATTACCGCTGTTTATTCCTTTTCTTATTACTTTGCCTATCCCTCCTAACTGCTATCGCACCTTGCTTACGCTAGATTTACTTACACATTAATCCATTAATTTATCATATTTGTTACTACTTCTAATAAGTATTGTTTTGATATTCATTATTCTAGTTCTATATTTACAATTATATCACTCATTACTGTATCTATTATTAGTTAATTTTCTATGCACCTTTATTATGTCTATTTTTTTTTTATTAATAACTTTTTACTCCCTTTCTATTTATATTCTAATTGTTTTGTCATATTGACGAAGCCCTACGAATTGGGGCGAAACTTTGGTTACCAATTAATAGTTTTTTACTATTTCATACCTTTATTGACAACCACCCAGACTATCTTCCTGCAATGAAAAATTATTAATATCAGTTCAACGAAACGGCATTGAGAGTCTATGTAAAATGCACAAGAAAACATTTTTTGAAAATAATAAACATCACAACATATTCGTTTTCAAGTTTATAGATAGAAATATTAATAATCTGTCACGGCTCTCATTTTAATGAAAATACAGAAGATAGAGAAAAAGTAAAAAATCTATTAATTGAGAAAACCTCAAATTCCAAACCCCATTCAGCTTTTCAACATGACTATTTCTTTAAATTCAGTGTTACCAACATGAAGTAACTAGATGATTAAAACATGTTTTAGTTGTAACTCTTTCAAAAATATTTTTTATATAAAAAAAAATTGTAAAATATAATACATATATATTTTTTTTTTACCATCAAAAATTTGTTAATAATATGTTGTTTTTGTACATAAATATATATTGGAGTATATATCCAGTTGCAGCCCTGACAGTGAAGTGGTGGGGATGGGGGGGTTCGGTGGAAGTACTGGTGGCTACCTGAAGACTCCACCTTATTCTGGTGCCATTGCTCTCATGGACTCCATACACTCCACTATCGCCTATCCTCACGGTGAGTAAACTTTTGAACCGTAATTGTCATTATTTATTATTTGTTTAGTAAATGTATAAATCGATATTTGCTAGGAATGAACCCGAGGAAGCAGAGACGAGAGCGAACGACGTTCACAAGGGCTCAACTGGACGTCCTGGAAGCACTCTTCGCCAAGACGAGGTACCCTGACATCTTCATGAGGGAGGAAGTCGCCCTCAAGATCAACCTGCCAGAATCAAGAGTACAGGTAAGGACATCTTACATACTAACTCTCAGTCCAAATTAAGATATAATTTAACTTATAATCTTTATAAGATTATACACTTAATGTAACTCAATTATTTAAGATATAAGATATAATATACACTAGGAACAAAAAATAAATTAAAAATAATAAATGTTTGTTGTGACAAGTAAATACCAACCTCGTAGTGAATTTTCTTTAAGGGCTATTATAACTAAAATTTATTTCAACATACATAGATCAGATGCATAGGCGTAATCAATTGTCAGGCAAGAAAAAATGAAAAGTAACTATTTTATAATCTAACTGATGATGATATATCATTTAACATATTATAACATGATCATATAACATATAGCATGATCATTTAACATATTATAACCATTTTCTAACTTATTAGGTGATAAAATAAACACAAAGTATTTAAACGTAATATGATCATATTTTTAAGGCTAATTTTACTGCTTCATAATGAAGTAAAGAGCATTTTGTGTTTTTTGAGTATAGACGTTACTGAAATTAGGTTTAAAAAACACCAATCGAATAATAAGGAAAATAAGATGCAAAAATATGAGTTTACAATAAATTTTTAAAAATGTCGCCTCATAAGCACTTGCAGAACCGTTCACTGAAACCAATAAGACATTTCGTGAAATTATAGCGATCGTAAAGAGAAAAATATAATTTTGTTTACAAATGGAAGGTGGTTACCGGTATATTGTACATAGCAATGCCTAGATTTGAGAACAGTCGAAGTAAATTTGTATTGGTATCCTGCTATTATTTAGTTCTACACTAACAGTGAAAATAATTTGCATTCATTTTTTTTCTTTTAGGTACTATCTAATTAGTATTAATAATTACTATTAATACTTTCTGAATCGTGTGATTTTAGCCTATTGTTTACTTTTCTTTTTTTAATCATTTTTATTGGATGTTATGATTCGTTTTTTTTTATTTCTATGAGAAAAACAATCTAAAACAATATAGTAATTACAATGGTAAATTATGATAAATTTAGCAATGAAATATTTTTAAAAGGAAATAAAAATTTACCTAAATTAAAAATTTAAAAACATTATTATTAAAATTAAAATTATTTTAATTTTAAAAATGTTGTATTCTCATTTCGGAATTCCACTTTGGTATTAGTGAAAAAATATCAAAAATGCGTGGAAATACATATATCAAGCAGACATTGCGGCTCTCGTAAAATCAACGTCTAGAGAAGTGGGGGAAGCTGCCACTTCATCTGATGACAGTTTACCAATTGCAATTCTCGTGGCTTTAATTCTAAATCGTATTTTTTTCTTTACGATCATCCTATGCAACCGAAAATGAATCTGTTGGTGCAGACTTGTTTTATTTGCTTGTGGTCAAGTGCCTATAAGCTCACATTTTTTTTATTTACGAATAATTACAAAGATAAATTTGTTAAATCCCAAAATAATTACAACAAAAAATTAATGAACCAATTTCAGTAACTTCTATGGGGCTCTAGATGGCAAATCCGTTTGCAGATGGGAAATTTATAATTTCGTATTCAAATGAAAAGAAAAGTAAATTTGCCCCGAAAGTGCTGCCATCTCTTGAAAGAGAAACAGTATGACACGACAAATTCTTATCAACGGGCGGTTTTAGAGCAAACTTTTTATATTTACATAATTAGAGAGGGCACTAATTATCGTCATTGTTTTTGCTAATCTTCATTGAATGTTTACTTTTAAACAATACTTGATTAATCGAATGTTTCAAAGCAGAAAGGCGTGAGTGCCAAACAAAAAAATAGAGACTAGTTTATTAACACACTATATATGTATTAATTTTTTTTCACAAAGTAAAGCTAAATTAAAACACGAATTTATTTTGATCCATTCTCTCACAATGTTTATTCTTTCACTTCCTTTCAGCCCTTATGCCACTATAAAGTAGACATTAAAATTGATTTTTAAAATTTTAAAATTATATTATAAAATTAACGGTTCTATTACCGCCATTATGTCCAGGTTAATTCATAAACAGGTATGCTTAAGATATGCTTCATAAACAGTAAAATAATGTTAATTAAATTAGTTATGCTAATTGTTTTAGCTCATGCTAATGCTACTATAGCTATACTAATGCTATATTATTTATGTTAATTAAATTAGTTATATTATTTATGTTAATTAAATTAGTGATACTATTGTTTTATTCATTCTACCTATTAGCTTATTTACTATTACAACTTTTATAATAAATAGTATTACAATTTTCATAGTAACTTTGCTTTGGCCTGCAGAGGTGAGATGTGCAATCTCTGATTATTGTTATTTTCAGTCCTTGATATAACACCATACTACCATTTGCTATTTATTTTACCATATAAAAGTAATCAGACTAAATATTTTTTTTATAAATTAATAAAATAATAATTAAACAACTCATTGTCACGTTGTAGTTCTTAATGCTACAAAATAACACCATACTACCATTTACTATTTATTTTACAATATAAAAGTAATCAGACTAAATATTTTTTTTTTTAATTTAATAGAATTATAATTAAACAACTCATTGTCATTGTAGTTCTTAATGCTACAAAATAACACCTTTCTACCATTTACTATTTATCTTACCATATAAAAGTAATCAGACTAAATATTATTTTTTATAAATTAATAAAATAATAATTAAAAAAACTCATTGTCACGTTGCAGTTCTTAATGCTACAAAATAACATCATACTACCATTTACTATTTATTTTACCATATAAAAGTAATCAGACTAAATTTTTTTTTTTGATAAATTAATGGAATAATAATTAAACAGCTCATTGTCACGTTGTAGCTCTTAATGCTACAAAATAACACCATACTACCATTTACTATTTATTTTACCATATAAAAGTAATCAGACTAAATTTTTTTTTTGATAAATTAATTAAACAACTCATTGTCAATTTGTAGTTCTATAATAATTAAACAACTCATTTTCATTTTGTAGTTCTTAATGCTAAAAAATAACACCATACTACCATTTATTATTTATTTTACCACATAAAAGTAATCAGACTAAATATTTTTTTTTATAAATTAATAAAATAATAATTAAACAACCCATTGTCACGTTGTAGTTCTTAATGCAACAAAATAACACCATACTACCATTTACTATTTATTCTACACTATAAAATTAATCAGACTAAATATTTTTTTTTATAAATTAATAAAATAATAATTAAACAACTCATTGTCACGTTGTAGTTCTTAATGCTACAAAAAAACACCATACTACCATTTACTATTTATTTTACCATATAAAAGTAATCAGACTAAATTTTTTTTTTGATAAATTAATTAAACAACTCATTGTCAATTTGTAGTTCTTAATACAAAACTCATTGTCAATTTGTAGTTCTTAATACTACAAAATAACACCATACTACCATTTACTATTTATTTTACCATTTAAAAGTAATCAGACTAATTTTTTTTTTTGATAAATTAATAAAATAATAATTAAACATCTCATTGTCACGTTGTAGTTCTTAATGCTACAAAATAACACCATACTACCATTTACTCCTATTGAATCTTGATTCTTTTGAGAGTACGATTCATTGAGAGGAATTGACTCTTTGATTCTATTTTTGATTCCCCTAACCATCTCAACGTTAGTTACTCAAAAACGCCCATAGTTCATAAGTTGTGTCAAATTATTAGTTAATGGACTAAAAATAATATTTTCGCTTAAAATACTTTATAACATTTTTGAAATATTCATTGTAAATGGTGAATAAATATATCCTACACGAAATACATAAAGTCAGAAGACTACAGATGCTAGAAGTATACAAAACGCCCCCTCGGGCAATCTGGAAGTTACAAATCACAGAGGGGACAATGGAATAATAGGGGTTGTACAATCAGTTCTAGTGGCGTGATAGACCCTCCAAATCGGGGATTAAGACATTAATCAGGAGGCTGGGGTACAGCTGATGATAAAAGGGGTGGGGGTGATAATTATCAATCGATACTGCGCTGCTACTGATACAGTTTTCCACAATAGCTTCACAGATCAACTTACAGGACCCATAATATAAGGATTAACTTAAATCCTCCACGCATGATTGGATGCATCCGTCATTGAAGCGAAAGTGTGATAACTTATATTAATGTGATAACTTAAATTATTATTACTATTATTCTATTGGCAACAGACCATGAAGGCCTATGTCCTCGCGCGATTTATTTCCCAATATTAGGATGTATTAATGTTAATGCGTCTAAAATGTAATCGATACGACTGTGTTCCAATTTTAACGTATTAGCAAAAATAAAATAGTTCTCATTTAGCATTTTTTTTTTTATTCATTTTTAAAATTACATCCAATACGGTCCAACTAGATGACAACATTAATCGGTCGTTGCCAAAATAACACATAAAAATGATAGACATAAGTGAAATGTAAATATTACAGTTTTGACTATTAGGTCGATGAATTGATTTCAAGTGATACAACTAATAATTTGATTAAAAACTACTAAACTGAAAATAAAATAATAATTATTAAAAAAATTAAATTAAATAAAAAATAATAAAAATAACTGAAAGGATTATGAAGTGAATAATAAAGCTGCAAATTTACAATTGATGAATTAATATAATAATGAGAATAAAACAAGATGATGCAGAATATGTTAAAAATGAGGATCTAAAAATATCTATTACTAAGCACTAACATACATTGCTAATTCTAATGGTAATATAATAAATAAATTATGTGGAGTTAAGAAAAAAATACAGGCAGATGTGGACAGTTGAGTCAAAATCAATTATTGGTAATCATAAAAGTTAGAAAATACCCAGTTAAATATTTTTTTTGTTGTTTTTTTTTTGTGGTTGATTTATTTATTAGTCCACCTGGTAAGTAATTGCACAGATATGGAACCGTATAGTTTAAGGTACGTTTACCAAATGTATATGGTGGTTCCATAAATTTCAATTTTTTCTTACATTTTTAGATATATTATTTCTTTAATTATTATGCATAAATCTTAAGATAATTCTATAAAAATAAAATAGTTTAGGAGGTAAAGTACCAACGATGTTAAGATTTTCTATTTTATTATTGCGGTACATTACTGTTCTTAATGTTCGATAGGTTTTGACATTTATTTTCATTATTTAAAAATTTATATGTCCCAAACGCAAGATAACTTTATCTTTATTCGGATTAATTAATTAATAAAGAAAAGGCTCGGTGACCCCGTAGATATGATTTGCCCGTAGATGCCGATTTGTTGTCGCCTTGGATCTACCGCAAAGTTCTAACTGAAAAAAATTGGTAAAATAATGATCTACCTTACAAAAAACACTTTACCTTACAAATAAATATTAGTGCTATCGTTGGAAAAACTAAGGATCTTGTGAGGTTACAAAGCTCTATCTACAGATAACTTTTAATAGGAAATTGTAACTTTGAAGCTCTGTTTCTTATATATAAAGTTACAAAAGTCAACCATATGTATAACTTAATAACTTAACTAAAACACTGATCGCTGTCAACTTGAGTATTTGCAACGATCGCAAGATCAAACTTAACGCAATCCTCTCACCTACATTTCGGACGTTTACCAGCGTTTATAAACTTGTTAGAGATTCGTTCGTTACCAAACCTTTCACTTTTAAATGTACATTTTATCCGTCATAATATTATCTTCCCTATTATATTTAGGGAGTATATATTATCCCATTCGCCGTTTTATAGCCTTCTAAATTAAAAATAATAGCATTATTTAAATATATACAATCATTAATTATCTGATGGCGCGGCTTCGCCAACTCTGAAATAAAGAATTCTGC
Organism: Halyomorpha halys; assembly: GCF_000696795.3. Lineage (NCBI taxonomy): Eukaryota > Metazoa > Arthropoda > Insecta > Hemiptera > Pentatomidae > Halyomorpha > Halyomorpha halys. The sequence continues at coordinate 558,303 of NW_027116348.1, forward strand.
TAATATTTGATGTAATCAATATTTGGTATTTCAGAACCGAAAGACAGTCGTATTTTAAGCACGCCCTAATGATGATTAAGGTTGATCAAATTAAATTAAATAGAATGTACACATTTTGTATGAAAATATCTGCTTAAGGTCCATATAAAAATGCTAATTCTCAAGAAATTCTTAGTTGCAAAAACCTAAAAAAATTCGATGATTCTAGTTTTTTGTTTATATACATTGAGAACTTCTACTTTGCATACTCGTTGAGAAAAAAACTTCTTTGACTTTTTCTCGAAAACACTCTTCTTTAACCTTGAATGACTGATAAATATTTTAATTCCACGCAATTTGGCACTATTTTTCTTGGCAGTAATAACCTAATCAATTCCAATGTTCGGTAGACAATAATTTCATTATATAATCAAAACTATATTTTTCTGTAATTTATTTAATCGAATTCGGCAGATTGTGGTATCAGCTTATAAAATTGGGCAATGGAGGATCTCGACTGAGAGTGGAACAAACTGTTAGAAAAGTGGATGGTAATAGAAAAAACATATCCAAATTACCATTGTATGTGGACCATGGGAGATACTACCTAAGCTTCTATTTTAAAATTACAACTTTAATTTTAGAAAAAAAAATCAGTTTCACAAACAAAAATGTATTTTGGAGGAAGACAGTCCGGGTGGCGGTCAATAAAGGTATCAAAATAGTAAAAGAAAACTATTTATTGTTAACCAAAAATAACTATGCAGGTTAATAATAAATAGTTTTCATTTACTATTTTGATAGCTTTATTGACCGCAATCCAGACTATCTTCCTCCAATCTACTTCATACGGTCAACTATCTTCTTCCAATAAAAATTTATTTTGAATAGAATTTTAAATAAAAAAATATTTCATTGAAGATTTTTCGAAAGGATTCAATTAAATGAACTATTAGACGAACTTCAAAAGTCCAGCAATACTCCAGATAATGATCATGGATAAAATAACAGCGTCCATACATAGTAAAAGACAGAATACAAAAAGATAGTAAAGAAATGGACAAGATTTGAGTTTTTTTTCCTAAATTCAAAGCATTATACCGGTGTCTTTTATCTTAGTAACGATATTCCCACACAAAAAAACCGAGAAACATTGTAACTGAAAGCCATTACTTTAATGTTCTGTTAAAAAGAGGCCCGACGGAATTGGTCCAGGGCAGGTAGTACGTAGGTGCGTGCCGGGGCATGTTCCCATCTCATTACACCCCCATTCAACCCCCGGGGCCAATAAATTCTGTTTCACCCCCACACGGCGAGAGAGGCGTGATCCAGTCAAAAGGCTCCCACAATGCCTGCTCGTCGTCTCTCGAGAGTCGACGGTGATGTATGGATTTCTTCCAAACTGGATTTGTTTCCACATAATGGGTGTCACAGGGACGCTAGATCAATAGCAGACTGCACAAGAGGTCAGTTTGGTGAGTAATAACCATTAGTAATGTGGTGGGAACCCATTGAATACCACAAAGCTCTTGATAATGTTATCAATCAACATTGAGGTTATGTGAAATTTTGAAATGAAATAATAGGAAGAAAAAATGTCTAACCTCGTTCAGTTAGTTAGGTTCTAAGATTTCTGAAGTACAAAGAAGTAATTAAAAAAATTGCATATTTTCATTCGGAAAAATAATCATTTTATTTAATCATACATTGCTCATTTAGCCCTGATAAGACCCTACAATGTGGGGCGTAATGCTAATTACTGATAAACAATTTTTATCTGCTATTTTTGAGCCTTTTTTGACCGCCACCCGGACTACATTCTTACAATCATCATATACGGCCACCTAATAATCTTCCAATAAAAAAGATAATTTTATTTGCGTGAAATTCACAAAGTATACATTTTACATATACACCTAAATACATAGTAAATATGAGATAAACTAAGTATATCTTTACATTATAATAAAATTACAACAAAGAAAACAAAACTAAAAAATCCATTAAAATCAGTATTAGGAAAGAATTGTGACTTTGCAATTGAACAATTTTCGTTATTAATCGACTATTATTAAAGTGTTTTCCATGAAAAACTGAATTATATATTACACTTTTAAAAAATGGATTCAAAATTCAACAACCCATATCTTCATTAAAACTAGTCCGTGTTAAACAATCTTTTTTATTAACAACTGAACTCGATACAATGAAAATATGTGGAATAATATTAAGTCAGAGTATCAAATTAAAAAATATATAGACAATAAAAAAAATTACAATTAAAGTTTTCTGTAACTTTGGAGTGATATCTATTATGCAAAACTGCGGATTTTTGATGTATTTAATTGTTGATTTTCAGGTTTTTTAACCATTATGATCTTTTACACATAAGTTACAGAGTCACGAAGGTTGTAAAGGTTAAAAATAGCACTAAAACTACTATTAATTAATAACATATTTTATTTATATATAATGAAAATTCTTGTTTGAGACAAATTTGTTCATTACTTCTAACAAATATATCCATATAGTCTCAATACATTTTTATTATTCTTACACTACCTTATTTCTACATTCTTTATTATTTTTACATTATTTTTATGCAATTCCGGCCATTTTCATGGACCTAACAATTAAAAAAATATATTTCATTCACTACAAATTAATTCTAAAAACATTATGAAAAATTAAATTTCCTACCTTATTCGCACTTATCACATGCATTATTGCAGATCTTTATCATTAGTCAATTACCTATAAAACCTTGTAAAATTAGGAAACAATATGCACTAATCAATTAATTTTCATAATAATATGTTAAATTACCCATTTAAATAAATTTATTTTATAATAAAGATTCACAAAGGTATAATGGTCTGCAATAGTGTGATGAGTAATGTTTGACTGTTATGTTATTTAGTAACTGTTGACTGTTGATGTGTTAAGTGTGAATAAGGTAGGAAATTTAATTTTTAATTTTTTTTTTTCATTTTGTAGAATTAATTTGTTGTGAATGAAATGTAATTAAAAATGTTTTAATGGGTAGATCTTTGAAAATGGTTAGAATGGCTGAGACGTAGGAGAGTATAAATAATAAAGAAGTATTGAGACTATGGATTTTTTTGTTATAACTACTAAACATATTTTATACTAAGATATCATTTTGGTCCCAAGACAAGCTAGGTCTCACTGTGAAAATTAGCCTGAAGTTTTTCATATTATAAACTACATTACAATTGAAAAATAATTAAAATTAATAATTTTCTAATATCAATAATCAGTGTTCGTTTTAAAATTATAATTTAGACACGAAATCACATAGTGTAGCTAGCTAATACAAAAAACGTTTGAACGTCACTAGTATGAAGTCTTTTTTTTTTTTTACCAGTACTTAGTAGGATTCTTAATAATTGTCTATTTAAAGTGAAACCCCGACAAACATAGAAAATTTTGTGGCTTCCCTTGAAGTAAGATACATAACTTGAAAAGTTGCATAAGTAAAAAAAATCTGAAGGAAAGGATGCATGCAGTATTTTAGAAGAAAATGTCTAATTTAAATAAAAAATAAAGAATATTTTGATGATTTACGAAACAAATATTTTTTAAAAATATTTATTAAGTTAGACTAATGAAAAAATTTAAATGCATCTATATCTACAACAATTTCTATAGTATGTTTAATAAATTCACTGAATACAAACGACGCGAGAATTATTAGTAATTCAAATCGCCCATCTAAAAATGAAAAAAAAAATACTAAATATATAATATATTCAAACCCATATTTGAAATTAATTACTAAAAGATATTGATAAATTATGAAATATATTAATAATTATACTTACCAAACATTTTAACTCAAAAACAGTGATTAAAAATGGCATAACTATAATTAATTTATCTACAATATAAGTACACTAAAATTTTAGTTGAACATTATGTATGTTTTTATCAATAAATATTGTTATTTCTCCCTTTAAATAAAAATTTTCTTTCCATTGATCTAATTACATTTGTAATATTATACGTGTATGGTTTCATTTTCTGGATAGTGGGGTTATTACAACAATCTCTTGAGAAAGGGTGGACGAATTCTTAAATTTCCTTCAATTTAGGACGTATTTTCCAACTGTATTGAAATAATTTAATTTTCCTATGCTATGAAATATTTGGGTGAAATTTATGAACCAAAAATTGATTATCTGGTTGGGATTTTAGTGAGGAAAAATTCTGAAACCTTTAATTGTTAAATGGAATTTAATTAAAATCATTTAAGGAAGACATAGTGCCTGATGGACAGACAAGGTCATAAATAAAAGATTTTCGTTTTGTCTCATTTTCCGAGCAGTGACATTATTAAAATGTTTTGAGAAAGGACAAAATCTTAAATTTTTATGGATAAAAACTCCGAAATATTACAATCGTTAAATGAAATTATAATTTCAATCAATGAATCATTTACGGTAGATATATATCACTTAAATAATTATGAAGCAACCTCAAGACTTCTTGTAAGTAGGTATACATCAAGTATGAAATTTTTATTTTCCACTTTTCATAATGCTAATGCTTGAATACTTTTTCACTTACAGATGGCAAATTTAAACACTTGACAATAATTTGTTTTATACTCTAACCACAATATATCTCTGAAATTTCTTAAATTCAAGGTGTTGGTAATAGTTTTAAATATTAGTAACTCTTTGAGTAAATTGTTTTACAACAATTTTTGCAGATTGATGTACGTTCTCAAATCTTAAATATGCTAAGGTTTTGGATTTTGAAATTATTAACGATATTTTATCTTCTGGATTCAGCTGAAGTGATTGATTATGTTAATTGATCAATAAAATCTATACATTCAAATGAATTTCAACTAACAAATAAAATCTTTTTATTTCGGTCTCTAAAACTTCATTTTGAAATAATTTATTAAATTTAACCATATAATATTAAGTATAATAATTAAAATAGAGGTTTATAGTTTTATAAAGCATTTTAGATTTACGTCTATTATGACCATGAATCATTAGTCAATAGCAATGAATATTGCACAAAAACCTGGATGAATAATAATGAAATAGTTCCATTATGAAAAAATTACTGGGGCATATACCTGGGACAGACCCAACTATTTTCCCACAGTAGGGAGTTTATTGCCAATAACTCTCCTTTACTTTTGACACACCTGTTGTACCGGGACACACCGGAGACAAGTTGTCTGCAAGAGTAAAATTTCAAATAACTCCATTCACTTTAAGGTGCCCTCCGTCTCACTATTTTTATGGCCGTCCATTACTTTTTGAAATATTTTATGTTTTCAAAGAAGATGAAAAAGATGCCGAATAGCCATCCCTAAAAGGTGGGAATATAGTTTTATAATGGGCAATTCAGAAATAATTTAATAGTTATTTTTTTCGAATATTCCTTTATTTTTTTTCTTTCATCGTTGTTGTGTTATTTTTTTTAATAGTTAAGTCATAACTGGTTAATTTTATTATTTGGTCATTAATTACATCTCAGCGAACCGTAAAAATCTAGCTGACTTGTAGCTCTAACAACACTGAGGAACAAAGGAGACATTTTTTGGCCTGGAAAAGAAAAATATGTAATACTGACAGTATTTTCTTTTTCCTGAACTCAAAGACGTAATCGATTTTTCCATTAAGGTTTCCTCCAATTTTGAGGGATATTGCAAAAAATTGATTCCGAAGAGTTCTCCAGTGTATACCAAAGAATGGGGTTGTAACGAAAATAAGAGGGTGAGATTATCAGAAACGACAGCAGTGCCAACTCCTTCGACTGTTTTGGAACCATCTGTAAAAATGAAGTTCCAATTGTGGTGGTTAGTTTTAAATTGATTGAGCTTTTTAATGTGATGATTGGTGACTTGACTGTTGGGAGGGGTAGCAACCATGGTTCTATCTCTGAAGGATGTTGCTTCAATACATTTGGAAATGAGGTGTGAGATTTAGGAAGTCTTGATTACCGGAAGAAGAGAAGAAATTATTTAGTTGTTTGGCTAGATATAATTTTGGAGTAATTTTAAGGGCCAAAATGTATCTTTTGACCAATAATATTATTGCAGATACTTCCACATGTAAACTACTTGACGGGCTGGAGTTGAAAGCCCCAATAACTACTCCCAAAGCGGCATTTTGAATGGAGGCTAACACCTAGAGCGTTCTTTTGCTTGCCGAAACGAAGAACACACACCCTTAATTAATTTTGGACAATACAAGTTGTATACAGAAAAAGAGTACTGATGTTCTATCTGTTCCCCACGTGGTGTTCCCGAGCATTTTTGTAACACTTAATGCCTGCAAACAGTCAGATTTTAGATGGTATACTATGAACCCCATACTCCTGTTATTTTATCAACTTAACAAGCATTTTGTAATTGTGTATTGTCATTATCTCAATTACATTTGGGCAGTTTTCTAAATTCTCGTCTCCAGGCCAAACACTTTATGAATACATATTTTGTTTTCAGAGATCATTCTTACCCTAACTTAATTAGCCACGTTTAACATTCGCGAAGAATAGTATAAACAATAATAAACTAGGCTTCGAAACAAAAATGGATAAAACCAAATATGTGGTTAGTAGCAGAAACAGTAACAATTTCATGATGTAGCAGAAAATACATTAATTAAGTAGAGAGGTTTAAGGTTATAAAAAATAAAAAAAGGTCTAAGCCAACTTTTTTTTATTTATTTATTTAATGTGATTTACAACTGTACAAATAATAAATACAATACGTAAATGTGTGGAATGTTTCATTTTCACTTGAAAATCTTGGGAAGGAACCACCCATTGGTGGTATATGCTACACTTAGGAAGGAAAAGCACCTTTAGATATTTGAGATGTAGGCATTGGGTAAAATATTGGAAGGACGAACCGGATGATTAAAGACTAACCGTAAAATATATATATAAAAAAAAAAGAGAAAGAAAGTAGTTTACACAACGCCGAATTTTTACTATACTCTATGCTAAATTGAAATAATATATGCGTGTTTACTGCACAAGATGAGGACATAATCAAATGCATATGATTAAGGGAATAACATTCGAAATTCAAGCGCTAAAACAAAAGGACCAATAATTTTTAAAAAAAATTACGACAAAAAACATTTTCAGTTTGATGGCTGAATGAAGATATTCAATAGTACAACATACTTTAACTTTGCTAATAATTCGATTCAGATGATATTTTATGGCAAATAAGGTGGGTGTGGAAGTACTTCGTAACACAGCTCGTTTTGTTTCTTCACTGTCTGTAGTGAAACATGAGGTCTTCTGACATTGTCGTGTAAGAGTATTGGTCCCTTCCTATCAACCAATAGGGAATGTTTTTGACAAGTTTTGATACATGATGCCAATTGCACTGCAATACGATGTTAACTTGACGGTCATATAAAATCCACTTTCCATCACACGTAATTATCCTTTCAAGAAAAGGCTCGGTTTTTTTTTTTTTTTTGCCTAGTAAGTAGCAGCTGCCGCATATTAAGTTAATGAAGTACACGTATATCTCCTTTTTTAACTTTACCAATTGTCTTTAAGTGTCGATACACTTGTTTTCAAATGCACTGAAAGTCCTTTAACTGCTTGGTAAGGGTCACCCACTACCGTAAGATTAAGTTCATCGTGGTCAATTGCTGATGGAGGTCTCCCTCTGGGTTGGTATCCAAATCTGTGTCTCTAACCAAAATTTTTTTAAACCACAGGCGAATATTGCGTTCGTTGCAACACCCTTCTCCCAACGCCGTGATAATGTTTCTTGCAGCATGGGCTGCCGAGTTTACAAGTTTATACTAAAAAAAAATTATCGAACCTCGCGTTTCCATGGTCATATTTGTTAGAATACTAAACAAGGTGTTTACTGTTAGTAATTAGATAATTGATTTAATACTGTAATGAATTAGATAATCAGTTTATTATTTTTCGCCTATCGTTAAACTCCTCAAATATCGTCAAACTCGGTGCATCCTGGAGGTAAAAATGAACGCTCATCATAAATAAATAATTTAATGCGCTTTAATTTGTTGTATCATATATTTTTCACTAAGGTGTACCATTTAGTAGTTACTGGCGAAAAAAACAATCTAATTACTGTTCGAATTAGCTAATAAATAAGAGTTTTTGGACCGCAGGAAATACGTTTCCGTTTTAAGTGTGGTAGGAACTAATTTTTAAAATTATTTGCACATTTAAAAGGCGAAAGATCTAGTCTCTTCAAAGAGAGATGAAACTATAATCTAAAACTTGGAGAAGTTTGTCGGGGGGTGCGGTTTATGCCAATAAAATAAATAAATATGGTTTTGTTTATTTATGTTGTTCTTTGCTGACCGCACCACCCGAAAAACTTCTCCAATCATTAATCTACGGTCAACTATCTACACCTCATTATAATCTAAAACCTCCATCAATAAACAGTACATCTGAAAAAAAATGAAAGATTCAAATCGGACTAGTAGTTCTTGAAATTAGTGTGTTAAAATAAACTGTTGATTATTATATATTAGTGTATATTATTACAATATGGTGATGAATACACTAATGTTTCTGCTCTCTTTATAGACCTGAAGACCTGAAATGTGTTTTTCCTTCTGTCCCTTCTTGGGCCTGTTTGGCAAAGTACCGTTATACCCTTTCGGAAGGAGCTTCTGAGAACACCACGTTGCCTACGTCCGACAATGCCTTTTTCTTCCTTACTGCCTAATTAGCTCTTCTGAGGAAGTCCATGCCACCCATAGCCATGCACTAACTGTGTCCGGTACTCTTTGATGTTGCCGTTGTCTCAACTAAGCTTAAATTAAATATAAATACTTTAATTACTGGAGAAGTTTGTCGGGTGGTTTTAGGCCTACCTTCTAGCCATAATCCCTGATGAAGACCTGAAACTCAGGTCGAAATGTCAGTATAAAATAAATAAATATTTTAATTATATTATTTCAATTTCTTGAGACAAGCTTATTATTTATCAAATAAATCAAAACATGTATCCTTTTTTGTCTCAACACTTTATATTTCAAAAGTCCAACGTTTCGGCCATTTTAGCCATCCTCAAGGACATCTTCAATTATAAATTCTTCCTCACATTAAATTTATAATTTCTTTTGCAGGCTATTCTGCCCAGGTCATTCATTAATTATAAGTTAAAAACCTATTTTTTTATTTAAAATCATAAATATCTAGTTCTTCTTATTTTAAAATTATCCACTAAATCTCTCAAGATTCCAAATCCATCAAGGATTTGGTGGATAATTTTAAAATAAGAAGAATTAGATATTTATGATTTTAAATAAAGAAATAGGTTTTTAACTTATAATTAATGAATGACCTGGGCAGAATAAATTTAGAATTTCATTTGCAGGCTATGTGAGGAAGAATTTATAATTGAAGATGTCCTTGAGGATGGCTAAAATGGCCGAAACGTTGGACTGTTGATATAAAAAGTGTTGAAACAAAAAAGGATACATGTTTTGATTTATTCAATAAATAAATATTGTTTTGTTTATTTATGTTGTTCTTAGCTGACCGCACCCTCCGACAAACTTCTCCAATCATTAATCTACGGTCAACTATCTACACCTCATAAATATTTTAAATAACTGTAAAATCATACTGACCGTTATTAAGAAAAACGGCAGCAAACCACCATATTCAATACATGCGGAAAAACTGTTGTATTAATTTATATAACTAAATTAATACTGATAATAATAATACTAATAAAATATAAATTAGTTTTATATTTCAATTTTTATGAAATTTTGAGACAATAATTTCCATTTTAATTATCAACTTCGTATTTTTTTTTCTGATAATTATAGTAGAAAATTATATAGTCGAATCTTTTGATAGGATAATCTGTTCAACATATTTCTTTAAAGTGAACATACACAATTTATTTATCCATTCAAAGTAGAATCAGTTTTTAAGTCTAAGATAACACAGATTTAATAAGATCGTGAAAATATTTAATTAATTTTACGTTGATATTAAATAATAATGAATTATACAGCTATGTAATTAAAACACTCCATGGCATATTTTGGCGAATTTTATTTTAAATTCCACTGAATCTAAGAATGACCTACATTTTCTCTCATCATCTAGCTTTTTAGAAAACTTGATTTGAAAAAAAAATATTATCAGCACTATTACTGAAGTACTGTACTGTATTTGTATAATTTTTCTAAAAGATTATGACTCACAAAACCCAGTAAAAATACTAACAAAATAATCTCCCCCCTCCCTCCGTCAAGTTGCTAGTAAAACTAATGTTTTACATTTCATTTAGTCTGAAAGGCACAATAGACATAAGTGTTTAACAAACCTGGAGGGAGGATAGCTCCGTGCTTCTATCTCCGAGTCCAGCAATAGTAGATAATTATTTATTCAATTATATCACTCATGGGTCGGGAAATCCTCCGGGGACACACTCAGCCTCTATAAAGTGAGTTGACTTAATTGGGAGGAAAACGAGATGCAATGGTTGATTTAGAAACATTACTTTTATATCTAGTACTGAACCTTAGTACCTCTTCATAGATTGTAGTAGTAATTTTCCAAGCTTCCTAAGTAAAAATTTATTTCAAAAAGTAAAAATTTAATATAGTTCTTTAGTTCATAATGTTTATAAAAAAGAGATAGTCATTTTTTAAAATACTGTATTGTTTTTCAAACTTCTTTTGCAAAAAATTATAGGTGATGGGAGGAATTTGTGTTCATTTTCGGATTTAGCAGGCTTTAAAACATATAATTTAGCAAAAAATATATCATGCAGTTTTTTTTTTTGTTAATTGTTCTTTTTTTTCCAGGGTTGTGCTATCCATCTCAAACTTTTCCTAAACCGAATATATAAATCTTTCTTCACTGAGGCTGAGTGAAATCCACTATAAAACTTTGAACCCTCCAAGCTGGACAAGATCTCCGTTCGGGTTTTATCTCTGACAGTAGACATTGGGAAGTAACCCGACTCCCTGTCACAGTAGAACAATAGTGGTATAGGGAAGAAGGGGGAAGCCTTCCCGTTACGTAGGCTTCGTCATTGATCTCTTCACTTGTAATACTTCCTTCGAAAGACCCAGAACTGTCCCATGTCATGCGATCTTTTCTGTCTTTAAACTCTCTGTCACAGTCGAAGAAATGCTAGGAAGATATTAAAACATAAAATAAAAAAAAAATTAAATGCATGCGGTAATTTAGTTTCTCAAGCAACCCTTAGCAACCAGTTCTAATTTTATTTTGCGAAAAAAAAATCATTTATGCCATATATATATAATATATACTTATATATTTGAATTATTTTGAGTGAATCGAGTTGAACCTATAAACTTGCAATCAACAATTAACCAGGCTAAAAACACTTTTTCATGTATAACAGATTCATACAGAAATTCCTCCTGCAACATACCTTTGAAATATTTTATTTGAGCTCCAAACAATCCTATTTAAGCCTACATTATCATACATTTAAATAAAAAAAGTTCAGCATGATAGATCATAAATTCATTAAATAAAAATATGAAGCTTAAATTGGAGATACTAAAATTATTAATTGATGCATTTTTATAATTAAATTATCAGCTGCCTGAATAAATAATATCAATAAGTCAATATAAATAAATTAGACAACTAATATCAATTAGTTACTTTCAACTATAACATAAAAAATATAAAAATTATCATATTAAATCATTTTAATTTAGGATTCAACTAGTCATAAATTGCCACAAAGAATAGAATTGATTGATATAAATTCCAATTTCCTAAGAAGAATAATTGAAAGTTTCAAACAAAATTTGTAAATGGAAAGATAGATGAAATTTAACAGCAATATTACTGGATGTTTTTAATTTTTATTTTTAGATTCTATAAAAATGTATATATGTTCATATAACAATCATGGCATTACATCATTTTTTTTTTTAATTTATTAGAATTCCCTTAAGATTTATGATTTGTTGAAGGATTTAATTTTTTTTTTGTCTTTTTATTCTTTTAAATTCTTTCTTACATTTAATATTTCTCCTTTTTCTTTTAAAACTTGTAAATAAGTTCATAAGTAAATACACATTAATTGCTCCTTCTTGTTAATTATTTATAATCCATATGAGTTTGATTCATTTAATTTTATTAGAAGTTAGTTACCTTATTATTTATGGTTTTATTTTATCTGTTTTCTTTTACATTTGTTGTTATTTATTGCTGTTTCAGTTTTTTTTTTCGTTTTCAATTTATTATCTTAGTTATATTTTATAATTCTATTTTTATTTTTTAATATTTTGTATTTTACTCTAAGGCTCTAAAGGCTATTCGATGCCTCTAATATTATTCTAAAGGGACTAATCCCAAAATAAATAAACAGTATTATTATTATTAAATTCAATTTACGAACTCTTGGATTACTGTATTTAATTCTGCACAAGCAACCATTTTAAAATAAATTATAAATGTGAGCAGGAACGAGAGGAAATATAAAAACCAACCTTTGACAAACACAATCTTCCCAACAAATGGAAAGCAATAAGTAAATAATAATATCACCAATTATAATAATTTACACACAAAGATTCATAAAGGGATTTTTGCATCAAAGATTAATATTTGAGATAGAAAGGGGTGCGCTGACATCTGGCTCCTAACTAGGTTATGACATTTCGTTTGATTGATGATAGGAGTCATATTTCATAGAGATAAGTTCAATATGGTGAATGAATAATTCAGGAAACCCGTGGGAAGTTTAAATATTCCTCAAGTCATCCTGAAAACTATTTCAGAAATATCTACATCCCAGCGTCGATAAATGCTCGCTGAATTATATCGCATACGATGTAGTGAAATAACTGAATCAGTGATTGGAGTAAAAACTCATCTCCAGTTTTTGTTCATTGTCAGGTTTACTGATTAGGCCAAGCCTCGTCAATTCCAATCTAACATCAAAAGCACTCCATAAGCCAAAGGCAGACTTAGATAACCAATCGAACATATATCTGGAAATAACTATAGGTAAATGTCTACAGAGTTGCCACCCAGGTTGTGGTAAAATGTCTAAAATATTCCGAAAATTTAAATATAAAGTTAGTAAATTGTCGTCAAAACAATTAGTTTTCTTCCTTCTGATCGGCTGAAACCTAACCTGATTGATAGTTAAATGTAGTGAAGTGTGCGCCAGATAGCTAAATTCACCTTTCGGACATACCCCCAGAAGTTCCAGAACTTATCTTATTTTCTTTTAAATATTCTTTTAGTAAAAAATTGCACCAAATGCTTGCTAAAAGTGTAGCGAAATCTGCCAAAAACGCTATAACAGGAATAAAAGTACTCAACGTGAAAAAGTGTAACAAAAAACAGATCGATAGATTTGTTATTCTCAATGTTGTATTTCGTCCTTTTTTTTATTAAATTGCATAAATGGTTAATTTAGTTGCTAATAATTTACTTAATCACTGAAAGACTGGAATGGTTGTCGTTGATTAATGAAAGATTAACTTTCTGTTCTTGAAAAATTCATGGAAGTGAAACAACTTATTTCTTATTTCAAGCTCTTTAGAAATTGTAAAATTTCCCTAACTATTCCCATCTTATTTTTTCTTCTTCCACAAGCATAGTAATGAAGAATATTACGAACTAGTAAAAAATTGTATATCTGGCTGATGATGAGTGTTGCGAAATCTGTAAAGCCAACTTTTCAGTTCATTGCTAAGGTACAAAACAAATAATTAAGAAGAACTGCCTTTAGATAAAAAGTAATTTTAATTCAACACTACAACATTTTAATAAAAGGTATAGAGCCTAAATTAAGAAATGAATTTTCTAACTCTCGTGTATTTTTTTAGAACTAGAAAATTTAACTTAATCAAACATTCTATTTTTTCAGTAATTCCTTCAATAAGTAAGCAGATTATGGGTAACGAAATTAGACAGAAAGTCAATTTAATTACAATGATAACAATAGCATTGAGAATGAAATCTTGGGGATCTGCTTTTACACTCTTCCACGTTGTAGCTTCTTTGAGTGTTGCAATTCCTGTTACAGCGCCTGGGACAGAGTTCGCTTCGATTTAAATCAGCCAAACGTGCAATTTTTAAATCAAAAATATTTTGAAGAAAATTGAATCAGTTACAGGACTATGTTCGATTGGTGAATTTTGCTAATGTTGAGAGTCTGGGACACAATTTGCTACACATGCCATCAGCCAAACTTCCATGTCCGACTTCACCCGAAAACAAGAAATCAAAAAAAGTGGAGTCTTGGAATATGAAATCTTGGATGGGAAAGTTTTGACGGCAATTTACTAACCTTACATTTTAACTTCTAGAATGTTCCATATATCTAACCACAGCCTGTATAAACATGACTACAGCCTCTTCTGTGATATTTTTCATATAGCATCTACAGTTTAAAATTATTTTCAGTTATGTGTTCAGTAATTTAAATCTGGCTCTAGGTCCAAAAATACATTAACAGAGCACTGATTGCACCAATTAATACACACAAATTATTAATACGATCTTAGGACAGTTTTTTTAAGTTTACCAATTATAACGTTTTTGGAAATGAAGTTTCACAAATGACTGATTCTATAGTGTGTGGTCAGAAAAATGAGTCAGTAATATTTTTTATGGGAAAACTTGTGTTAAACCTTAATTCTAATATCAAAACGAGAATTTCATGAATTATGGAGATGAATTAAAAATCTTTTATAATTTTTCTATTATAGATTATAATTAGTCAGTTTAAGAAGTTTAATTAGGTAAATTCGATTTGATTCTTATTTTTGCTTGTTTTATAGTGTTTATGAAAGGTAGACATTAATAGAATCACCCATTTTGTTAATTTTCAAATTTCTTATTTTTCATATTTTTGGTAAAATGAAAAGTCTGGATAGCATCCTACACTACACAAGTGATTGACAGAATTGACTGATAAGACAGGACTAATTGACAAAAACAACCAATAAATTCAATTAATAAAACAATTTGAGATTTAATTTATATATATATTTTAACCTTACAAACAGTTATACATGCAACTTTAACTTCTGAAAAGTAACAGATTTTAAGATTTAGAAAAATTAAACAATGTACTTTGTAGAAAGGATTACTTTAAATATTCAAAAAGATCTATTTTCCTAAAATGTTACATAATACCTCCATCCAGTCTTATCTTCAATTATTAAATGCTTTGGTAAACAGGCTGTGAAGCTTTGGTTTAGGATCCCTACTTCATACTCTAAATAAGGTTAAAGTGATTTCTGGGCATTAGTAAAGAAAGGGCGATCCTTTTCTGGGTTATTAATATATTATTGAATTACATAAATAAGAGTAGAAGTGAAATACTTTAAGAACTAACAGGTTTATTATTTTTATGACAGGTTTTAAATAGAAATCAAAATTTATTTTCTAGGTTTATTATTTATATGACATGTTTTAAATGAGAATTCAAAAAATTGAAATTCAAACAAAATACTGGTTATTTTCTTTATTTTTTAATGAACTTTTTCTATTTGTCTGATTAACACTGAAATATGTTATTAGGTTTGGTTCAAGAACCGACGAGCAAAATGCAGACAACAGGTAAAACAACAACACCAGAACGGCTCTGAGAAGAATACAAGAAGCAGTAGCAGTACAAAAAACAAAAATTTGCCAAAATTGCCAAACAATACAAGAGAATCGACCTATACGAAATCACACCAAACTCAAACTACTACTTATTCAACAACAGGTACTACACCAGAATGAAGAAAAAATAATAATTGAAGAAATTTAATTTTTATGAATTATGTAAATAATTTGAATAGTATAATTTAACTAATGTAAATAATTTAAATGTTGGAATGAGTGTTAGATTGTTTTGAAAAACACAACCACCAACACTTTTTATTAAATAATATACCACTCTTTGTTTTCTTTTTTATAGCAAAATAAATTATTGCCACAATATAACAATCAAGTATCTTTGATTGTTATATTGTGGCAAGACTTTAAAGTAAAAGTTTTTTTTTATATAACTACATTATTTTTTAAAATACATGAGTCAATTTTTTTTTTTTTTTTTTTTTGTATAACCACATTTTTTAAAAAATAAATAAATCATCAGTCAACTTTTTTTTTTTGTTTTGTACAACCACATTCTTTTTAAAATAAATAAATCATGTAATTTTTTTATAATAAAAGTAAAAGTCCACCTAGAGTTTTATAATGTTGAGAAGCTCTGGGCATGTAGCTTTACAAAAAATAATTGAAACACAATAGTTCATGAAAACTAAAAATATTATCAAATATCTGGATCATTAAGGTTATTTAATTTATTTATTCCTTTTATCGTCAAATACCATAAAACAAAATTTTGTAAGTGGTTACATTTAATGTGTTAAAAAAATATTAATTGTTAAAGTAAGGAAAAGCAAATTTTTCAAAATAAAAAATTAATTGAAATGAATAGTTTGGCCCATTTTTAAGGTTTGATACACAAAGAATTTTTAAGTTTCCTATTAAATAAAATTATTTGTAACCACAATATTACGCTTACGCCTCTGTATGATTCCATATTTTGATCAATATTCAATAATAAAGTTATTTTATTGTATTTAGGATGTAACGCTAGTATTTGGAGCCCAGTCCTGGAATCAAATGGAGAACAAACAAGACTGAGTGCCCCAGCTACCAGCTACTCAAGTAGTTATCCACATAACTATACTGGTTATTATTCCAACATGGAATATTTACCACCACCTAATCCCGCCAACACGGTATTTACTTCTTAATAAAATAATATGTTCACTATTTTATCTATTCGAATTGTTTAATAGCTATCATTTAAAGTTACTTTTTAGAGTTATTTAAATTCTTGCAGCCAAGTTAAAAGCTTATATTTTTATAACATATGTTCTATATGTGAAACATTTCTCATCAGCTAATTTTGATTTTCCTCTCTCCTAAGAATACTTACAAGACAAACAAATTACATATCAATTTAACTCTACTTCTACGCTCAACATGGGTGAACACTCCTAAAGGTAGTCTGATGTAACTGATTTGGATCTAGAGCTACCTCTAGAAATAATCAAATAAATGAAATAGACCAGGGAGACAGCTTTTTTCATATCAAGATTGAACTTCTTGAGTATATTGATACAAGCAAGGGCTAAGTAATCATAAAATAACCTGGACCTGAAGGTTTTATTCATTTCATCTATCGGTCAGTGCCAAAGTAACACATAAAATGATAGACATAAGTGAAATTTATTAATTACAATCTTCACCATTAGGGTTCCATTTAACATTATCAGATGTATACTGCCCCCCTGGTAATTCCCTTTCCTACAACCACCGTGATTCCTTATTCCAATCCTTCGGATAGCGTTTCGTTGCTGGATGAGACTATAATGCCAAACATCAACTATGGGGATGTTGTACATCCAATACCCGTGGTAATATCCTTTCCCGTGTCATTACCTCCAATAGTTATTCTATCCTCTCGCCCATGAGTCTTACTTATTGGCCTACATCTCTTAAGAAACCTCCTAATATCCTAGATATATTTATCACCTCCCAAATTTCCTGTTCCTGGACCATTATCGAGTCTATAGATGACCTATCCTCAGACCACAATCCAGTTATACTTTTCTTACATTCAAACTTCGTTCCTAAGCCCTTTCCCCTTTCATTGATTAAAGGACAAGTTAACTGGGACAAATTCTGTGATGATTTGGAAAACAAACTGGACTTAAAAATTCCACTTAAGACTAAACATGACACTGACGAAGCCATAGAAAACTTTACCGAATCCATAAGATTTTGCATATACGACAATAAGGCTATCAGTAAAATTAATAATACCATACATACTTGCCACAGCACATTCCCATCTTATTAAAGGAAAAACGCAGAGCAAGAGCGAAGTGGCACAGGACTAGATACCCAACAGATAAAACATATACTAAATTGACAAAAAAACTTAAAAATGAACTTAAAAAATTCAAAACGCAAAATTTAACTAACTTAACTGAAAACCTGATGACTACTGACAAATCTTTATGGAAGACTCCTAAGAAGCTTCTCAACTTCAAGAATTTTAATTACCCACTTCTTACTGAATCTCAAACATGGACAAAATCGGACAAAAAAAATCTCAAATATTCGCTCAGCAACTTTCTAAAACCTTTGAGTAACACCCTGACATCCTTAATTCAACCCATCTTGAACACATTGAAGAAGAATTGAATACCCCACTCCAAATTACCCTGCCACCTAAAGCATTTCATCCATCAGAGATATCCAACATCATACAGAAGTTATGCCACAAAGCTCCTGGTTATGACGTACATATTCTAAAACATCTCCCTCAAAAATCTGTTATATTCCTCACCTACATCTACTATGCTGTCCTCAGATCCACATATTTTCCTGACCCATGGAAATTATCCATAATCAAAATGATTCCCAAACCTCGAAAGCTGCCAGAACACCCATCCTCCTACCGTCCTATCTCTCTGTTACCTGTCATGGGCAAAATCCTTGAAAAACTCTTCTTAGAATGCCTGTACCCCATCCTAGATTCCAACCACATAATCCCAGATCACCAGTTTGGATTCCGAATATCCCACTCCACTATCCAGCAATGCCATTGTATGGTTGATGTATCGTTAAACAGCGACCCCCGGTGCCCAACGTGTGAAGTTCCTGAAACAGCAGAACACATAATAATAGATTGCTCTGCCATGGAAGGACACCGAGCCAGGCTGTCGAGAAAGACCTGGATTTACGCCCTCGCCGAGTCGGACCTTCCCTGTTTGATAGAAGAAGAGAATTATCCCTTCTTCAAGGAGTTCATTTACGGATGGAAGGAGGTGGTGGGCCCCACTCATTACATGATGGGAAGGACTTGACCGCCCAACATCGGCGAGCCACCAGAAGATGAGGAAGCTGACCCAGATTGAGACCAGGAGGGCTGGACCAGCCTGGTAACTGCAGGAGGGACCCAGAGGGATGCAGTGGACAAGGTGCAGCTCCATCAGACGTAGCGCTAGGCTGCACCACACTAAAAAAAAAAAAAAAAAAATTAATTGAATAATTAACAAAAGAGTAAAAAAGGAAAAAAATTGGTGATCCTAGGGAGTAGTGGCATGCGCAAACCCCAGCGCACTACCCCACTGCTCCCGCACCCCGTATGCCAGAGATGGCAAGGGAGGGGGATAAAAAAAAAAAAAAAAAGAAAAGGTTGATGTATCGTTTTCATTGGAGTGCAGAATGTACTGTAGAACAGACTTTTGATTGAGTCTGGCACCTAGGACTGCTTTACAAGATCCGTAAATTCCTAACCCCTACATATTTTCTCATTATCCCTTCTTATCTCTCCAACAGGTTACTTCAAATAAATCACAACAGCGCTTATTCATCTCTATTTCCTCAGACTGCTGGTGTACCTCAGGGTAGTATCCTTGGTCTTATCCTTTATACAGTTTTTAAAGCTGATATCCCAACCCATCCTAACACTATTCATTCTGTGCCGATGACAGTGAATAATGATCAATCTATTGTATCCCAAACCCTCCAATCCCACATCACCACCCTTGAAGAATGGTGCCAATACTGGAGGATTAAAATAAATTCCAATAAATCCCACCAAATCACATTTATCCTTCAATGTAAACCTTCATCTTGCCCCACAGTATCCTTTAATAATATCCCACTTATTCCTGTTGAACATATCAACCGTTACTTAGGACTACATCTGGACAAACGACTGACATGTAATCGATTCCGACTATTACAACATTTACTAGATAAACAGTCTAAACTTCCAATCCATTACAAAAGACTGATCTACATGACTATTATAAGGCCTATCTGGACATACGGAATTGAGCTATGGGGCTCCACTAAACCATCGAATTCCTCCCAAATCCAATCCTTATAGTCCAAAATCCTTAATGCTCCTTACTTTATCACAAATCAAATCATCCATCAGGACTTCAATGTTCCATATGTTGCCGATTTGGCCAGAACCAGATACCAATCCTTTCGTCAGAAAAGAAGATGGCCTCGAGATCTTCTCCTCTAAAAATGTTTTTGGAGTTCTATCAATGGGTAGATTCTCTACATGTTTGTATCATGCCATTATATCGCTTACAGCAAATTTACTTGATGTATATATATTTATACAGTTGTAAATAGCAATAAATATATTATTAAAAAAAAAGACTATTAGGACCTTGTGGAGACAACTACAATTTATAAGCTAGATCAATACAATATCACAGGAGACTGCCAAAAAATGACTTTTTGCATGACATAAGCTTTCTTATGTCATGCAAAAAAATAAATGCTATTTATTTCATACCAACCTCCATATGAACTCCTTATCAAGAAGGAGATGAGGCCAGGTTTTATTCTAACCCTAGAAAGGCCAGGAACTTTAGCTGGATGAGACCCAGAATAATTCCTCAGCCTCAGGGTCCATCCATCTATGGCTAATGAAACAGAAAATATTTTTCTGCTATAGCCTTAGTTAGACTTAGACCAAGAGGTTTCTTAACACTAAGTTACCCAACTTATTTTTACAAGAAATAATTAATATTTGGTAAATAATAAGTTATATCATTTTTGTATCAACTACATTCAATGCATTATGGTTTAAGTTAAAGCTATTTTAAATTAATCATATTAAACTTTAAATCTATATGCCAGATGTAAGCTATCTCAGCCAATTTTGTAGGTTTTGATTTTTTATTATCTCATCAACAATATTCTGGTCATATTTTACAAAGTCAGAATATCATGAATGTGCTAATAAAGTTAAATAAAATTACTTTTAACTTATTTATTTTTTACTTGTTTTAACCTATTTATTTATTTATAAAATCTTTTTATTATTTTAAACTATATTGTAGGGAGTGACAGGAATAGAGATATTGCGATGTAAATGCATGTATGCATGTATTTTGGTTTTATTTATTTATTTATTTTTGCTGCAATATTATTTATTTTAATATCCATAAATTTTAACTGTATTTTAGTAATTTACTTATTTATCTTAGCATATATGAACTCTAACTGTACTTTAGTCGATTATTTCATTGATGCATGTGTTGGGTAATCTTGTATGGGAAAAAGAATAAATAAAAAGGAAATAGAGAAAAGCTAGAAAGAGTAAAAACGCTCGGGAATAGGAAATCAAAGAAAAACATAGAAGTGGGCCAGACGGTATGGGTTCCGAGGACTGGAGGAACAGTTCAAGAGCCAGTTGTTGTCTCTCTGATGTCTGTGGCTACTACGGACGGTGGTGAAAAGGACTTTCTAAAAGTAGAATGGCCAGATGCAGACGGAATAGTTTTAGGAAAGACTATCTCCATTGAAGATGTTCTTCCTCCTCCACCGAAAGCCCAAGGCATCATCACGGAGGTGGGTGGCGGACAACAAGACAAAAGCCCACGCCCTCAGGATAAGGTTTGTCCTATCTGTGGACTCTCTTTTAAGGGTGAAAGAGGCCTCGGAACTCATATCTCAAAGAAGCATCCCAGGGAGGCTAATAACAACACACTGAGGGGAATAATTAGTAATGTAATAGGTCCAAAAAATGGAGAGGAAGAAAAATCTAAGATAAAGGAAGACATTGCAAAATGGTCTGCTACTTTCAAAAGCCTACATGAGCAAAATACCATGAATACTGCAGATTTTGATGAGGCCTAGGCAAGTTCCTAATATTCCTAAGAACGATCAATGCGGAACTGCCAGGCCCCCAGCACCCAGCCGTCAAATTCTACAAAATGAGGAAGAAAAATAAATCTAATATGGCGGACAAAGGTGCCGGAAAAATATTAAATCCGCAGAGGGCCAATAAAGCAGACCGGAGTCGTCGGCAAGAACAGTATCAATACGAGGTTGCACAATACAATTATTATAATAAAAGGAAAAAAGTAGTGCAAAATATCATGAATGCCGACGCTCCTAAGCAATGTCCCCTAAAGGTGGCTGAAATTGAGAGGCATTATAAGACCCTTTTTGAAAGCGAAAATCTCCGTAAACGTGTGGAGTATGAAGAACAGGACCCGATGCCGAATTTGATCTCAGTAGAAACTGAATCAATAAAGAAAGCAATAAAATCTATCTATATATATATCGCCGGGGCCGGATGGTGTTTTAATCCGCACAATAAAATTCTTTAACATAGCACATGTAATTAAGAGAATTACGGAGATAATGCTGAAGGTGGCCTATGTACCAGAACCACTCAGGCAGGGGCGCACAATTTTGATTTATAAAGGCAAAGGAGATGCAAATAATATATCATCCTGGAGCCCGATTAAGATATATTCGATCGTGCACCAAATTATTGAGAAGGTGCTTGATTGTGAACTGAGGAAACAGGTCACCTTCCACAGAAATCAAAGGGGTTTTATAAAGGGCCTTCCGGGAGCTCAAGTCAACGCGAGAATTATCGATGCGATTTTGAAAGATGCAAGAAGTAAGAAAAGTAATTGCGCGGTGGTATTTCTCAATGTTGTTGATGCCTTTGACAATGTTGGGCATGATCATATTGTGAGCTCACTGAAGGCGAGGGGTGTGTCGCCGGATCTTAGAAATGTGATTTTGGCTCTCCTTACTACAAACAACATCAAAGTAAACGTAGGTGCCCACTCAACAAGCCAAATCAGAGTAAAGCGTGGAGTTCCTCAAGACGGCCCCTTGTCATCTTTGCTATTCAACCTGGCCATAGACCATCTATACCGTGACCTGTGTGAGCAAAGCTTCGTAAGTAAATATGGATATAAGCTCAATAGCGACCAAGGTTGTGTGGTCCTCACAGGGTTCACAGATGACCAGGTGGTTGATAGCGTACAGAGGACGTTCAAAGAAATTGGTTTGGCATTGAATCCTCAAAAGAGTGTGGGCATCGTTATAAATAAGGGAGAGCAGGAATCGACGAAGCTCTCCCTTGAGAACAGAGATAGCATCCTAACAATGAAAGAAGGAGATACCATAAAATATTTAGGATGCACATTCTCGGGAGAGCTACAGTTCAACGAGGATTCGGTGACAAACTTGAATATGAATTTGGATAAGCTTGTCACCTCGTGCTTGCTTAAGCCCGAGCAGAAGGTCAATATTGCCAACCAGTACGTATTCCCGGGGCTCACATACCCTCTCCAGACTGCTCCCCTCACAAAGTTACGTCCTGAAATCCTGGATGGCATCAACACAATGATTCGCAGAAGTGTTAAAGCCATTATAGGGCTCCCTGCGAACACCTCCACGGCGATGTTGTATGCTCTGAGGAGGTACCGAGGTCTAGGCTTGATCCGCTGCCAATGGGAGGCTCCCCTACAACACTGATCCATTGCTCAGCGGCTGTCAAATGTACCCGATGCTCTGTTCCAGTCCACTTTCGATTGTTCAGCTGAGGTCGCTGAATGTGCCGATAGATTGGGCTTTGATCAGGGGCATCGGAGTGTGAAAGCTCTATGACAGTCGCTACGTGAAAATGCGTTCGAGGAATGGGCTAACTGCAGGTAGCAGGGCATTGGAGTACGCCATTTCAAAGAGACCCCGAGAGCAAATAGGTTTATATACGATAAACAAATACTTACAGGCTCTGAATTGTCCAATGCCCTGAAATTGAATATAAATTATGCACCCCTACGTGGAGTCCCAGGTGTCAGCGGACAGGATAGAGAAGTTGGGTCCCTCTGTCGCAAATGCAACAGAGAGCCGGAAACACCAGCACATGTGCTGGGGAAATGCACCAACAACTCCCTCCTCATAACACGCCAACATCATAGAGTGAAATACGAGTTAATGAAGCTCCTAAAAGAAAGAGATTTTGCCTGCTTTGACGAGGTCTACTGCGTAGATATGGATGGATCCACAAGATATGCAGATATTGTTGCTTTCCCTAAGAAGGGGAAGTCGGCAATCATTCTGGATCCCACAATAAGATATGAAAATAACGACCTTGACCAGGCAAATAAGGTAGATAGGGAAAAGAAAGAAATCTACAATAAATGTATCCCTTTCTTCAAGGAGAAGTTCCGTGAGGGCTTCGGAGAACGAGACTTCAACTTGAGAGGCCTCTGGTTCGGAGCCTGTGGAACGATTCCCAGCACTACTAGGAGCTTCATGGAGGAGCTCGGAATCAATGTCCAGGACGTGGCTAGGTTGACAGAAAATATAATACTTGACTCCCTGGGAATCATACACCACCACGTGCATGGAAATTAATGAGTATGAGAGTTTATCCAGAGGTGGGATGGCATGCATGCATCGCATATCTTATTTGTTGTTTTAGTTATTATTTTTTATTATTTTGAATATTTTAATATTTGTTATATAGGGGAATTTGTTGATCAAATGAAATAGGGGTTGTGAAAT
>NW_027116348.1:583224-597141 GCF_000696795.3 Halyomorpha halys
ACATAGTAAAAAATTATTTAAATTAGGTGAACAATAAATGATAATATACATAATAGGGGGAGGAGAAAAATTAATAAAAAAAAAAAACAGATGGGAAAACAAAGGAAAAGTAAAGTATAAAATAATGGGATACAATGTGTGTAAGTGATTAAGAAACAAAATATACCAAATGAGCGGGGATAAAGAAAAGTGTAAAATATAATAGAAAATTAATTATAAAGTAATTAATATAAGTACACTTAAGAAGATAACACATGAATATAAATGAAACGGGAAGGATAGTGAATATAAAAATAATTAAAAAAAAAAAAAAAATGTGAGAATTTAGAAAAACAAGAATAAAAGATATGACAAGAAAATGGGCTTCTGAACTGCAGAAAAAAGTGAACAAAAGTATTATGAGGATTTTATTGTGTTCAAAATGTGTCGATTTGTAAGGGAGATGCAGTCTTTATCAACTTTATGATTGACGGAATTCTCAGTCAAATTTATGCAAATGGACTCTGAGATGAGACATTTGGTGTGGTTGGGGACAGTGGCAAGAATGGAAGGATTGTCGAAATTAAAAGAATGATTCAGGTTTAATGCGTGTTCTGATAATTTAGATGCAAGTGGATTAAAGGAGTTGATGGAAGTTTTGTGCTGGGAAATGCGGTTCTTAAGTTGGTTTTTAGTTTCGCCGATATAGAAGGAATTGCAGCATGGGGTTGAACAGGGTATCCGGTAAACCACATTGGAACGGTGTAAGAAAAGAATAGGGTCTTTCAATTTGGAAAAAAGATAGGAAATTTTATTGTGGGACTTCAAGCTTAGACGTAGGGTGGGAATAGTGGATCTTAAAGATTTTTGAATTTTCTTTTTTTTTTTTTTAATTATTTTTATATTCACTATCCTTCCCGTGTGATTTATATTCATGTATTTATCTTTTAATTTATATTCATGTGTTATCTTCTTAAGTGTACTTATATTACTTACTTTATTATTAATTTTCTATTATATTTTACACTTTTCTGTATCCCCGCTCATTTGGTATATTTTGTTTCTTAATCACTTACACACATTGCATCCCATTATTTTATACTTTACTTTTCCTTTGTTTTTCTATCTGTTTTTTTTAATCTTTTTTTTATCTATTTTTTTATTTATTTATTTATTTTTTTTTTATTAATTTTTCTCCTCCCCCTATTATGTATATTACCATTTATTGTTCACCTAATTTAAATACTTTTTTACTATGTTTACTTTACAAATTATTTTCGTTATTGTGGCATAACTGCCATCCCCACTCCTCCCAATACCAACTGTCACTTTGTTTTTGACTGCCGTCAAAACAGGTATGCATTCTGTCTCATCATTGATTTGTATTTTTTTTTTCTTTTTTCATCTCTTTATTTGTACTTTCTTTAATATTTCTTCTCTTATCTATCTGTTACTATTACCATTTTCATTTACTATTTACAACCTTTAATTTTTCTTATTATATCTTACTTTTCATTTTATACCCCTGTTATTTTACACTTATGTTTTTTCTTTTTGTAACTATAGTGTTTGTATCTTTTTTAACCCTGACGAAGCCCTGCAACGTGGGGCGAAACGTTGGCTCAATAAAATAGTATAATTATTTACTATTTGAGTTTTTTTTTACCTCACCCGGACCATATTCCATTCATCTATATACACGGTCAATCAATAATCTTCCAGTATGTAATTTATATTTGTCCAGTCACGGATTGATCAGTATGCTGTGTAATATAGCAACCTGATGTATTTGGGCAGCATGAATGAATAAAGTATTTCTTTCTCTCCCTCCGTATTACATATTGTCGCATTTTTTTTTATTTCAAAATGCAGTGATTGAAATTAGTTAGATCTTAGTTCTCATCAACACAACTTATGTAATTATTCTTTTTCAGGAGAACAGCATGGATAGCTCATGGGGTAAAAGAGATGACAACAGTTCATGGTTTTACAATTCAAGTTGGGACCATCGTAAATGAGAATTACATCTTACAATGAGAAATAACACAAGTCACTAGATGAAATGTTTAAAAATCAATCGATAGAAATAGTATGTTAAAATGAAACATACTTCAGTTAAAAACATTTTTAAAAATTAAAATGTCTGTTTTAAGTGTACATTTTAATCAAATGAAATGTAAAAGTGATCTTCAAATCTTAGACAGTAAAAGAAATGACTGTTTTGAACTAAGACCGACTTAATCTAAGAACAACTATTTGTATAATTAAAGTTAATAGAATGTAAATAAGTACAATTCAACTTACTGTCATTATAAAGTGCTTAAATGATGTACATTAATATGTATGCTGTGACATTTTATCCCTTACTTGTAAATATAAGATAGATTCTATATAGTATAAAATGAATCATACTACTTTAATGATGCATTAAATTAGAGGCAATAAAATGTTTCTGTGATTCAAAATTGGTCACATAACACATTAAATACTTTTAGAGGAATTAAATAACTTAAATAGAGTAAGTTTAATAATGTTCCACTGTACACATAGGGAATCAAAATATATGTAAATAGTCTAAATGACTGACAGAATATTACGCTATATAAACGATTGAATGCAAAAGTGGTATAAGTCAAAACTGGAGTATTGAAATATTTTATACTTTAGGAATTCTATAAAGTTTTTAATAATACAGAAATCTTTATTACAATTAGTCAGCCGCTAGCATATCCAACTATTTAAAAGAATTTAAGTTGATTTACTCATAATTAGTTGATTAATATACATTATTAATATATTATTTTTTTGTTTGAGAGCGAGTAATTTGAATTAAAACACAAAT
Source organism: Halyomorpha halys (assembly GCF_000696795.3). NCBI lineage: Eukaryota > Metazoa > Arthropoda > Insecta > Hemiptera > Pentatomidae > Halyomorpha > Halyomorpha halys. Next base: position 586,046 of record NW_027116348.1, read on the forward strand.
AGCTTTTGAACCTTGTCCCCGAACATTGTTTATTTTTCCCCAAGGTTTCGGACCCTGGGCCATTATCGTCTAGATTACACCTAGGATATTCATTTACTTATAATTTACTCACGCATAACACTATATTTCTACAAACATACTTTACAGTTGATTTGTCTAAGTTATCAAAAAAAATTTCTTCTTATCGTAGGCTAGTAAAAAATTTTTTTTAACAAAAATGCATTAAGTGAATTTTTAGCAGCATATTTGAACCCAGTATCTTGTGTGAAGGAAGTAGTTCTTCACCAACAACATTGGTGAAGATGTTATAGTCTTAAACAATTTTCATGATAAGATCTAGAAAATCTTTTGAAATATAAAATAAAATAAATGAATAAACAGAACAAAAGTATCATAGATCTAACATCTTCACAGATAGATTTTCAAACAGAACTGTTTGTCCATTTTCTTTGGAAGCTGTTAAAACTAAAAAAATACGACTGCAGACAGAACAAATGAATGATACTTGGGTGGTTTATGATTATTTAAAATAATGAATGAAGTAGTGAACCCGATGGCATATGTTATAAAAATTGATCATATAAAAAATATAGATGCGAGCCTCACCATAGGCATTGGATACAAAATGTCCATTTTTTGAAGAATCACCCATATGGTTATCTACCCTCTTTGACCAAGTACTTATACAGAGCAATTTATCATATTATTTTAGGAAAGCCCATAATTACTTTAAAAAATTAGGTTAATGATCTTTCAATGAAAAAAGGACTGATAAACACAACAGGTTCAGGAGAACTTAAATTTTAGAGTTAAGCAAATTTAGACCTTAATACTGAAAATTAAAAAAAAAAAAAAATATGCACTTGAACAAGAAACTAAAAATTAGAAAAAAAAATTTTTTTTTGTTCAATGAAAATGAAGTATGACAAGAAAAGAATACTTACACCACTTTTGCTTTCAACTGCTCATATTTCTATTTATAAGTTATGATTTTGCAACAAAATATAATAGATCAAGAACAGCTCAATGAAGTTTGATTCATTTTCATATTTTTGTTTTGTATTTACATTGTTTTTATCTATTAGAAAATTTAAATTGTATTAATTATTATATTCTGTAATTTCTTCTATTTGATATTTTGTACATATATGTAATCAATCACCTGAATGTATTAAAAAATGAAACAATGAATCATCCTACATGAAATACAAAACAGAGGATTTCTTGGTGAATATTCAATAGTGGCAATAAATCGGCCTATTACAGATGCTAAAAATAATATTTACCTTTTATATATAATTTGATTGCTATATATTTAACTGTTTTGTGTTTATGTATTTTATTAAATAATATGCAAATATTTGAAATTTAAAATATTATTTGAGATTCTTTGTAAACTGATGTTTATTTTATACCTTTTCTTTTCTTCCTTCTTGAAGTTAAATAATGGTGAAATTTATGTGGTTCTATGACATGGAAAAATAAGCCAATAATGCACACAATAGACAATTAAAAAATGAGTTAAAACACCTACAAATTTTTTTTTACTTCTTTCAGAAGTTTTGCTAGTATTCTTGAATATGCTAAACTCAAATCAAATATAATTAAATAAATTCATGAGGCACAATTTAAAAAAAACAATCCTTGAAAATCATTTTTTTTTTTCAATGCAGGATCAGTTATTGTCCATTTCTTTTCTGGAGTCCCAATAGAATTCCAATTATTCACCATTCATTGTTGTTGATGTCACAAATTTTGTATTTACAAAGATAGCAAGAGGTGATCTGCGTCCAGAGGCTTGTCATCAGTACAAAGTGGGTACTTTCGGGTGGGTTTGATTCCAATTCTAGATAATTGGGCATAGAGGTAATTATGTCCATTGAGAAATCGAAAATTCACAAGTCTTTTCTCATTGAATCCATAGAGAATACTTTTTTGAGGAGTCCTTTCCACCTTTTTCCTTCTGCCTTTTTTTTCTTTGTGATTTTATACATTCTTAAATTTTTACTTCTATTCAGCCTTTTGCTGGGGGAATAATACAGACTCTAACTCAGAGGAAATTAAGCGTTCATGATTCTTTTACTAGTTGGTCCATAAACAAGATAAATAAAGGTACGAATGATTCTCCCAAAACTGGCATTTTGAAAATAGGAATTTCGTCAAACGTTACTAATTTGGCAATTTTTCACTAAAAAATATTGCTTGGTAGATAAAAACTGAATATCATTCATAGAAGTTTTTTATTTCCTGAAAAGAAAATTAATGGCCCAAAGAAATGATAAATGTTGACATTTTCAAAAGATAAAGTTTATTTTTAATAATAGTTTTTCTTTTCTCTCAAATCAAAGAAAATTATATGAGTATTGAAAAAATCCAAAACCAAAAAAGAAACAGAAATAATCTCACAAACCTCATAATAAAATATGTAATATGCAATAATTATTCTAAGCCATGCCCAATTTCCAATACTAGGATCTCCTATTACATGGGTGCTGTGGCAATAGTTGTTATGACTCATTGTTTTGGTAAAAAATTCCACTCCTTTGCCCTGCATCTAATTTCTTTATCAACTTTTAAAAGATAGTAAGTATGAGTCTAGTAAGAAATTGAAACTTGCACAAATAAATGAGAACCATATTTTGGGACAGAGATAAAATAAGTTCTGGGTAACAAACATGTTACACTAAAGGACTTTCCTTTCTTTATCTAGAAAACTGGAACAAATATCATTTTGTAAAACCAAGCCTAAAAGTGTCCATTTTCTTTCGAAGCTGTTAAAACTATAAAATACAACTGCAGACGGAACAAATGAATGATAATTGAGTGGTTTATGATTATTTAAAATAATGAATAAAGTAGTGAACCCGATGGCATATGTTATAAAAATTGATCAGATAAAAAAATATAGATGCCAGCCTCACCATAAGCATTGGATACAAAATGTCCATTTTTTGGAGAATCACCCATACCTCTTTGACTAAGTACTTATACAGAGCAATTTATCAGACTATTTTAGGAAAGCCCATAACTGCTTAAAAAAATTAAGTTAATATGTTAGGAAACATAATCGTGAAATTAAAGGTTACACCAGGTGGTGATATGCTTAGTATCCAAGGTTTTTACTCTGACCTAATGAAGGCCCATGTATTCACTTCAAGAGGCTGGATATTACCTCAGAAGTGCCTCTCGACCCAAGTCAGTTCACAGCAGAAATAAAAGATAACTATTTTTTTTCTTATAAGTCTCAACTCGGAGCCTAGGAATTATCAGTCTAGTACAATACCCACTGAGTTACTAAACTATGTTTAATGAGATAAACAGATAAGAAAATAAAAACAGAACTTGTTTTACTGAAGCCATGAATACCTATACACAAAGGGAACTAGGAAAGATCTGCTATCTGAGTGATAGGGACATGTGAGGAGGGACAGAGTTTCTGCAAGAATAAACCAGTCCCAGCTAGCGTAGTAGCAGGTTGAATCACTAGGGTAGGGTCATTTTCCTTCTAACTGTGCTAGTGAAAGGTGTCGAAGATCTCATCCTGGTCTAAATCCTGGTGATTACGGAGCGATTTAACACTACAAAGTTGCAAATGGGTTCTGTATGGATCAATGTTCGGAAGAAACGCTGCCTGGACAATCCTCTTCAACCAACTGTCCATATGGTACAATGATATTCAGATTATGTTGCAAGAGGAAAGTTTGATCTTGAGGACGCTCTGAGGTCAGGTCATCCAGCTTCATGAAGAAAACATTAATTTAGGAAGTTGTTTAACTTATTCACACAAATTAAGCAATATGTTAACATACAATTTCTCATTTATTGTAATACCTTACAGTTGGATGCTAGCTAATATGTTAGAGTCGACAAATGGTAGGGATAATTCAGATTCATAATTGTATAAACATTTTTTAAGATTTCAGTATGATCTATAAGAACTAAAACTTTATGCACCTCCAACTATCTGTCTTCAAGACCTTGAGCTGTATTAATAGAGTTTTAAAATAAAATGAACTATGCCACAATAAAACAGGGAATATGTATAAGATAACAGCTAACTAAATATTGATATCACTGAAGGGCAAAAAGTTCTATCACATGGGAAAAAGTACTTATACCACCATTTAACATAAAGCTGTATTTTTTTTTTGATAACTTTTATATTTATATTTTGATGACCCCCTACCTGGTCATTTCTGACATATGGGAGGGAGGGGGAGGGTAAAGGAGTTATACTAGCCTATACTTCCTCAGCTACTAACGGTCCCTTTCATTGAAGACCTATACAGCCGCAGAGTGGAAATGTCAAGATTTATTTCTCAGGGCTGCCATGAAACAAATATTGACTGACCCATATAGGAATCGAATCCAGAACATACTGGAACCAGGCATTCTTGGACCCTTGGCCCAACATCATGTCCTCTGAGGCTTTTATTGAAAAAGTAAAAAAAAATAATATTTTTGTCATTTTTAAAACTAATAAATCATAGCATAAATTGAAAAGAAAAAAAAAGCAGAATGTCATAAATAATTTATTTATTTTCCAATTTTATATATATTTCTAGTGAGCAAATAATGCTTTAAGAGTAACCATTAATAAAGATGCTGATGTAAACAAATATTATGAAGATAAACTTAACAACACATTAAAATAATAAAAATAGGTAATGTAAATTTTTTAAAAATCATATATTTAAAACTATATACATGGATAAAAGTTAAAATGTCAGGTATTTTGTATATCTTCAGCCTCCATCTGCAAACAAACAATTAAAATATTTAATAGTAGTTCAAATATTTAATAAATATAAAAGTGAACTGTGAAATTAAAACAAACATACTTTATTAGGATAATCAGGTGGCTTCTCTAGAAGATACTCAGGAGCTACTGGTATATTAAGAATATCAGGTAGCATAAATGGTTTTAGCCATGTAACCAATGGTGATCTGGTATGAACATAGCAACCTTCTCTGTGGTAAAATAAAATACCATCAACTTTGGGAGTATTCCCAGCAAAGATAGGGTGAACCAACATTTTCTGAAATAAAGTTCAATCATGATTAATAAGCCAAGATATTTATTTTTTTTTTAAAGGTATAAGAAATGACAATTTATTTATCATACTGAATAATGAATAACTAAAAGTTAGGAAATATCAATTTTATCTGTAACAAATTTCTTTACTACAATGACTTAAATTACTAAGGATTAAAAATAGAAGAACTCTAAAGTTTAATAATGCAATGAACAAGATAATACCAATTATATTGGTAGAATAATAAAGCAGCAGCAATATATAATTTCTAATAAGCAGCAATATCAGCTATTTAAAGCTTTGTGGACTGTTATATGTAATATGTTGAAATCTATCTCTTTCTCCTTATATCTATTACCACCATTCCTTTACAAGTTAGTTTTCTCCGTATTAATTTAAAGATCCCTAAGATCATATTTACTAAATGTATTATGTAATATACAGTTGTAAATTTCAATAAAGATATTAAAAAAAAAAATTAAAGATCTATTTATTTTATTGATATTAATAACTATTGACATTAGTATCAATCACATATTTTCTTTAGTTTGATAATTTTCACATTTTTACAAAACAATATCAGATCAAAGTCATGGACAAGCACTCATATTTTAGAGAATGAAGAAGAAAAAGTTGATATTTCATTGTGCTCTACAAATACCAATCTGAATGCTATGAGTTGTTCTCATAGATACCAGGCCACTAAAAACTTCCAGGAAGATAATTTCTTGATGGGATAGATACTATATTATATAAATCTAAAATAATATATGTTTTAATTAAATAAGTTATAATTTTACTTCTGCCAGTTGAGAATAAGGAAAATGGTCCAGAGTAACAAATTTAAATTTATTGGTTGTACATTGGTCTTTTATCTGTGGGACATCCTCAGATATTTTAGTAGCCATCCAGTAAAACCTCATTTCAGCCTGCAAACATAATAAAAAAGTTAAAAATACCTCCAGGGCCCTGTTTCATAATAAAGTACAAACTAATACTATTAGTCTTGTAGATTTATCTTACTTCAATTACAGAGACTTGTACAATAGTAACTTGTACTTTAGTATTTTTTAATTTTTGTAATATCACTAATAGTCACCCCAATCATGAAAAAAATAAGTATTAGTATTATTACCACACTAGTTTCTACACTTGTACTGTGAGCTAATACTATTAGCTTTCATTATGAAACAGGGCCCAGGTATATGAAATACAAAATAGCCATCATAATAAAAGTTGTTAACTTCTTTCAAATTTAGGGTCACTCTTTCCTCAATATAATGAATTAAAATAATAATGGAAATTTCAAGTTTAGATATTTATACAGTAAGAGCCTTAAAAATGTTCAATAAAAATCATGCAAAAGTGGGTAGCCAAAATCCAACATAATGTTTCAAAATAAAATTGATGTTATATCCTTCAACTTAGGAGTCGCACAGAGCAGAAGGTCATATCTAGAGACAGTAGCAAGGTAGCCGAGAGAAACAAAATCCCGCAACACACATCAGGTAAAAGGTAGCACTCTAATTTTGAATGGCAATCTAAATTAAATAATAGTTAAGTCTGGTAATTAACAAATTAAAACCCATTATTCTCAATTGAATTCATTGTATAAACCAATATTAATTCATAGTCAATATCTTTTGTCCATAAGCTCTCATCTATAAAATATACCTCATTTGTAAATATTCGCAATAAACTCAGCGTGATCTCAACTTGATTTGATGATTTAAAAACCCTGCATACCATCTGATTACTATAGCTTAGTAAATTGGTGAGCCCAATACTTTTGGAAAAGATACTCAATGATAAAGTATACACAATCATATTTAGTATACCATAGCAGGGGAGTCTGTGGTATCTAGCTTCTAATTTTGAGACATATATAATTCATTTCCAACAAGAGTAGGCCTATTCCCTTAAGGAACCGATAGAAACATATAATAAAAATAGATAATAAAAATACATAAATATATAATAACTACAGTTTCTGAAACCCTCATCAGCCAAAGAACCATAGTGAGCCAGTAACATAAACTTAGTAATTGGAACTGCATTGGGATTTGTTGAAAATTAATTTTTTTTTTTTAAATTCAGATGCATAAACTATCATGCCTTTTAGAGCTCGCTGATGTTAGAATACCAAAAGAAATAGTTCTTAGAATTTTCACTCTAATTAGAAATAATAAAATGGATGAAATATTAAAACTAGGAACGGTAGACAATATCTGGGACACCTTTCCTAATATTATGTATAATATATTATTGTATAATAACAGAAGATATACAAGAAACTATTGTGTCAGTTTGATTTCTTGACTTTTTCCTCTCTAAAGTAAAATTCCCTGTTCCACCTAAATAAAGAAGCAAGAATGATAAGTTAGACAAAACTTTGACTATTTCTGGTTTTCCTTTTTTCCTAATGGATACTTGTCTCCACTGGACTATTTTAAATGTCCTGCCTGATAGTCTACAAAATTAGACCCTTTTGCAATGGATGCCGATAACCAAATTTTCTATAAGAGATGAATTTATCCCTCAGACAAGTACTTACAAAATGTAGAAAAACATATTTAGTGGTTTGATGTTTTGATATAAAAACAAACATAAATTTAGATTTAGAAATTATTCTTTTTTTCATTTTTAAAACCTAAAGCCACAAAACAATCATCATCATCACAGGCACTAACCCAGTACAGATCTTGTGCTAGGGTGTGGCAAGCTGTCCTTTCCAGAAATTTCTATCACACCATCATCACATCAAAGAGATTATTTTTCTATTTAGTATTTCCAGTTTAGTAAGGCATTTATTCCTAAGAGAGAAATGGAAATATTCTTATAGGATTATATAATCATCAATGAAGCAATGAAAATTTGTTCTTAAATCACTAGTTTTCTTGGAAATTTTCTTTCCTCTCATCACCTTTTACATTAAAAATCAATATGTGTCAGCTATATTTGTTATTTCAACTTAGCTAACAAGGGAACTAGGTAAATTTCTTACAGTAAAACAAGAAGTGAAGATAGTAAATTTCAATTTAAAAAAATTAAAAATTGTATTAATAAACTTCAATCAGTCAAATTAATGAACTTACTTGTTTTGAAATGTGAATTTTTTTAATAAACACTTCTATACCCCTTCTCATTGGATGGATCAGTCAGACCCTATAGTTATTTACTGTATAGAGGTTTCACTTTAGTAACATTAACTAAGAGATGCTATTAAAAGAGCTGAGATGCTATTTCATGAGATGCTATTTCATGAAAGAAAAATGTTAAATTGAAAATAATTGCAACAATAATTTAGTGTTAAGCAATAAAATATGTATTATAAACATAAAATAAAATGTGGAAGCTGTGATTTATCCAAATTTATGATAATTTAAACCAAATAGAATTAATGAATTTGACAGATAATTAATATTACTAAAGACTTGGACCAATTACGCATCTTTTGAATTCCACTTGTATCAGAAATAAGCCAATCCTAAGGTGAGATAGGAACCAATTGCATCAAAAGCAGTCTGTACTACAGTACAGAAAAGTACTAGAATGTCTGGATTGTTATTGTTGTTGATTATACACTGCCACAGTATGTCTTTGATAAATATAAGAAGCTTAAGAAACTAACTAATCCAAAATTCATTTATACATACTTCTAAACCAACAGTTTCTATGGACCACTGTAAGATATCTAAGATGTAAAATGTTGAATTGGAAAAATCAAATATAGTATCTAACATGGTCTTGCCTCTGTTTGCAAGTTTTGAACCACCTGGTAACCATGAAGGAAAAGAAGAAAAAATGCTTGCACCATTCCTGCCGTAAGCTGATGTTCTTCCCTGAAAAAAAAAAAATATATTTAAAAACAGTAGTTGTATCACTGATGTTCATATATGTTTTCAAATCAAGTAATGTACCTCAAGCTGTGATAACTTGTTAATAAAAAAAAAAATCTTTATACCATTTAAAAAAAAAATCAGTGTTATAGAGGCATCTCAAAAGAATTCTTGAATTAGTAAGTACTAAATAGGTGTCCTACATGGTAATAACCTACTGTACCCTGGTTGTGACAAAATGTCAATAAAAAAATAGATTGGTTTTTAAAATTTTAATATTTTGAAAAACAAACTGTTGAATTTTTTGGATTTATGAGGTATCATAGCTTAAGTAAAGAAATACTATATATAATCGTATTGATGATGCTATGTTTTGTGAATGCTGGGTTGAAAAAATAATTTAGCTTAGTTAAATATATATCTAAAGTACTAGTAACAAGCCATTTACAACACAGAAGTATACATATTTTTTTAAGACACTTGGTGTAGCTACCAGATGGATAGCTTGACAGGCATGTCAGTCGGATCACAGGTACTGAGATAAAGTCTTAGCATAGAGAAACAAGGCAAATGAAGGAATGAAAGTATCAAAGAGCTATTGAAGGTGCTTCCATTGAAGATAATTATGAAAAACAGACAACGTAAATGGTTAGGATATAAATTGCCGAATCCATTGTTAAATGGATAAAGAGAGAGAACTCAGGATAACAATGGAAGTTGGACCTACAGGTAAAAGACCACATGGCCACAAAATGAACACATCTAACCATCATTAAGAGAAAAGTTTGGCTTGTTAATTTTTCCCTTAACTATTAAAAATTAAATTTTGTATACTACGGTTGAGCATAGTAGATATTACATCAGTAATATCAGATATTAACATCTGCCTGCTGAAAATGGTGTCAGCAGACTGAATTCTCTAAACATGTATCATGTTTTTTTCTATAACCAAATTAAAAAGTAAACAGGAAAGCCCATTATTTAGTCTATCTCCTCCAGTTTAACTTTGAATCAAGTTTATCATGCTCTATACTATGGGAACACAGTATATAATAATATAAATAACATTAGCAATATATAATATCACATCATATTAACTTTCAAATAATATTGACTTACTTTTGCTGCAATCACAAGAGCTCTTTTTCCTTCAGGACATATCGTACAGAGCCAATTCTGATTTATATCGTCAGGGATAGCTATCAGCCATTCCGAAAGCATAAGATAACCTTTATACTCACTATAGTACAATTTCTATAAAACAAAAAAAAAATTTATGAAGCCATGATGATTTAACACTGAAACAGTTAGAGTTTTAAGTGAGATGATTTTGACTTTATTAAATTAGTTAAATTAATCTTGTTTAATAATTAAAAAAACTATTTAGTACATATCTCATTGCAAAGTTTGATGAATAACTTTATTTTCATGAAAGACATAATATTATAGATGATGAAGAGGAACTTACATTAAATTAGGTTTTATAGAAAAACAAAACAGTTGCACCAACAGAGAAACAATGTATTGAAACTCATAACTTGAAAAAATTAATGAGGTAATATACACAGCTGATGACTATAAATACTGATAACTCTATAAAATCAATATTTCAAACCTATTCCATTGTGTTAATAATAAATAAAAGGCTAAGGTAACCCAAAGGTGAGATGATGATACCACAAATTGCTCTCTCCACGCAAACCGAAATCCTAAAATTTGATCTACTCCTTAGATAACACTTCATTAACATTTTAGGGAAATGATTGTTACTAAACTTAACAACCTTACACTTCCATCTTATTTGCCAGAATGTTATCAGCACCTGAATTATATTTACTGGATACAGTTCACACTATTCAGCATTGTGCAGCCTTCTGAACTCTCTAGTTAGCTTATCATACTTTATCTTCAAAAACCTTAAGGCACTATTCCTTCCTTAATGTAAAAGACCACGTATCGTATATAAAAAAAAACAGTAGGAAGGATAATAGTTTAATAAATTCTATCTCATCTTATACCTGCTCTTATTACCGATTTAGAATTTATTTATCGAGACGATATTTTTAGTATTTCTGAAGAAGACAGGGAGCTTTCTCGTATGCGCACCTGTAACATTATTTCCAATCACCTCCAACAACCTCCACCACGTTCTTCCATTCTTTCTCCCTTATTTTTTAAAGACCTTTCTTACACCCGCTCCTTTATCAAATCTAACGACCAA